>NW_021486354.1:0-3971 GCF_001605985.2 Dendrobium catenatum | reverse complement strand
CGTAATATTTTATTCACCAATTGGGGTCCTTTATCGCGTGGTTTGAGGTATAGGGGTCAACACTCCCCTCTTGAAAAGTTTGCCTTAATTACAATTCAAAAAACATAATCAGCTTTGATGTATCATCAAGAATTATCTTGATCGGGTACGAATCTCTAAGCAAAATCAGTTGGAAATTTAAAAAATTAAATCGGAGATCATATAAATTTTGATTTTAGAAAACTTATAGTCAAATTGTACATCTGAGAAAAACAAACTCAACAACACCAAATTCAACTCAATCTGAGCCTAAATGAGTCAAAATCGAAGACTCGAAGCATATTTAGAAGGGTCAAACCATAATTTGAATTACCAAACGGTTTAAAACATGGCATGCTTATAGTTAAATCAAGCGGCTCGACGAGACAAATCCAACGAACCCAAGATCATCAAATTTTGACATAATTAAGGAATTCAAATGTCAATAAATGATCAATGATCAAGGGATTCAACATCGGTCGTCTAATCAAACCACTCCTTATAATTCACCCATGATCTTCCTACAATTTACTGTCATGCCACTCTTAGAAAACTATAAATAAACCTCTCATTTCTCATGGAAGCAAGGGAGTAAGAGGAAAAAGGAGGCCCAAGAGTAGGAAGAAAAGAAAAAGAAGGAAGAAAGCTCTCTAGCCACCGACTTTTTCTCGACCACCGTCGAACTTCCACTAGGTTTCCTACCGACACCAGAGTTCTGCCCGGCTGCGGACTAAGGCTTGAGTTTTGCCCGACCGCCAACTAACGTCTTAGCTCTACCCGGCCGCTAACTTTTGTCAGACTTCAACCCGACGCTGATGTTTTGCCCTTCACCTGACATCTTCTCGTCACCAAACTTTCAACGGAATTCTACCCGATGTCAAACTTCCACCCATCGTCGAACTTTCACCCATCAATTGACTTCCGCTCTTTGTCAAATTTCTACACGATGATGGACTTCCGCATGTCTCCGGATTTCTACTCGACATCGAACTTCCACCCGTGGTTGGACATATGCCCGTACCTGGACTTTCGTCAGACTTCCACCAAACGCTGGACAACCACCCGTAGCTAGATTTCTACCCAAAATGCCGGACTTCCACCTATTGCCAGACTTATGCTCATCGCTGGACTTTCTTCATATTTCTACTCGATGCCGAACTTCTTCCTGTCACTAGACTTATGCCTGTCGCCAGACTTTTTTCATACTTCTACCAGACACCGAACATCCCTAGCTCCCCCCCCTCCCCCCTCATCGAATTTCTTCCTGATGTCAGACTTTCGCCCGTCGCCAGATTTTTAGCCAACACCGAACTTTTGCTCGTCGATGGAATTCCACCCTTCGGTAGTCCTCTACCCGATGTTAGACTTCTATTCGTCATCGGATTTTTACCTGTAGCCGAACTTCCACCCATCGTCGGATTTATGCCCGTCTGTCGCCTGCATGTGCTCCGACAAACATGTTAAAATTACTAACACAAATGTCTTAAAATGTAGCACGAGGTCAAACGCCAATATAAAGTTCTATTTTCAAACTAAACACAACCCGCATGGGCTCCGATCGTCGCATCTAAATTCCAAATCCAACGGTTCAGAATACTACGCGGGTCAAATATTCATGCATGTTTCATCCTCCATCATGAAAGGATGTAGTTGACATGACTTGAATTATAAAAGGCCTCCCAAATTCCTACAAAAATACGAGTGGCTTTAACGTCACCTTGATAATGATCGTGTAGACGCAAAATTTTAGCCTAAGGGGTTAAATTTCAAAACCAATAAAATATTAAATTCTTCAAATAAAATTCATCACCTAACTTAACACCAAGTTAAACCCATCTACCATTTGCAACCGTAAATTTTAAATTAACCTCATCTCACAAAGAACGAATGCGTGTCGGGTGTATAACCAAGATTCATCCTCAAATAGTACTCTCTTACAAGCAGGGTCGTGGCATGTGCCCTCTCATCGGGTGGGTTTTTCACAAAATGACACTATTATATTACGATCACAGTCAAAACCCGTATGTTCCCTAACGGCGTCAAACACTTGAGTAATAAATCATAGTGTATATTCGATAGGCATAAAGCACTCTGTCAACTAAGGTGAATTCTTATCTATTATCTTAGATAAACACTAACCTAGGACTATAAGGTATTCTTGGACAAAGCAGCCCATGACTGCCGATAAAGTGCCTTCTTTCTAGTTAGGTCGACTACCTCTTCTAAGTAGACCAGTGAACATGATAGCCCGGGACGATTAAACCATGGGATCTTGATCATGCTTGTCTTCATTTTCCCCTTCACCAGTTTTAATTTTATCATGATAAATTTCAAATCATAAAATTAAATTCAAACCCTAAAACGGTTGTTATTATATGTTGGATACCTATACAAACCTTACATGAAAATCACCTATTACCGGCGGCCTTGTCACGCGGTCGAGCCTTTCCGGCGGATTTTTAGCACTTTTCTGGGGTTTTTTACTAAAAAATTTTCAGGCGGCTTTTCGCACTTTTTCTGGCGGCTTTTTGGCGTTTCCGGCGGCTTTTTAAAAAATTTAAAAAATGAATAATTTTTAAATATTTAATGAATTTAACAAATAATTATTAATAGTTATATTAACTATTTAATTAATATTCATTTTAAAATTAATAGTTAGTTAATTTTTTAATTTATATTTATATTAAATTTGATTTAATTTTAATTTTTTTACATTTAATTAAAAAATAATTATTTACATAGAATATAGTTTAATACAAATATTGAAAAATTATACTAATTTTGCACATATAAAATCGGTCGTTACCTGAAAATCATCCAACTGCTGACGCGTTTCGACGCGGTTCGAATTAACTCACGGCACGCGGACGCTCGCGTAGAAAATGGGTGATTTTTCTGTAGTGAACCTATGTGGTCTCTTCAACGACTTGCGTTAATTGAAAGTTCTCTCTTATTATCGGGAGGGGTGATTAATTATAAGGGCTTGTACCTATCGGAAACAAGAACTCAAATCATAAAATCATCGTAAAATGAGGGCAAAATCTCTAGGTGGTTTCTTAAAATTCTTCTGGAACCTAAATTTATTAAAACTATCAGTTGTCATTACCAAAAAAAAAATAAAGACCGATTTCACAGAGAGACCGAGGCATGCGATGGAATTTTCGGAGCCCACAATTTTCACAAACAGTGCCAAACTGAGTAGTTATTTGTAGTAGTTAAGTATGAAGATTGAGCTCCCTTAATTGTGAAATATTTATCAAATATTTGAGTATCTGAATGATATCAAAATTTTGCGATCTTGAGCTCGTTAGATTTGTCTCGATGAGCTGCTCGATTCGACTATAAGCATGTCATGTTTGAAGATCGTTTGGTTGTCCAATTTATGGTTTGAACCTTCCAAATATTCTTTGTGTCATCGATTTGGACTCATTTAGACTCGGATTGGTTCGAATTTTGTGTCGTTGGATTTATCTTTTTGAGATGTTCAGTTCGACTATAAGTTTACTTAAATCGGAATTTATATGTCCGGATTTAATTTTGAAGGTTTCCCAACTCAATTTTGCCTCAAGATTCGAGACCAATCAAGATAAAATTTCTATGATATATCACTCTTAAAATTTTTGAGAATTCGTAGCCCAATTTTATATAGAAGATATTCAAAAGTAAAATCAGCACTATAGGAAAATTAAGTATTGTCGGCAGAATTTTTAATGAAAATTTCTTCATTTTTCGGCGGATTTTGAAAGTTCCAGCAGATTTCTAGCGAAAAAATTTTCACCGGTAAAACATGCGTCGGAAAAAATTTTTGGCACTAAAAATCTGGTTGAAAAATTTTCTGGCAGATTATTTTCTCCGATAATTTGTCTGGGTGCTTGCCGAAGAAAAAGCCGCTGAAATAATTAAAAAATAAAATTAAGAATCTTACTAGCCTTTGTCGAACTGCTAGCTGCTAA
>NW_021486353.1:0-288 GCF_001605985.2 Dendrobium catenatum | reverse complement strand
ATCTTTTCATCTATATACTCAAACAATTGTAAGATTGTAGGTCTGAATAGCATGTTTCCCAAATTAAGAAATAAAGACTTAATAACAACAAATGCATAATCACATTCAAAGAAAATATGACTAGCCGTTTCATTTCCAGAATGACTAAAGGCGCAATTTGGATTGACATCCATTCCCCTACTTCTCAGAATATCAGCCGTTTTAAGACCACCAGCTAGTGCCATCCAGCAAAAGGATGAATAACGAATGGTATAACGTTTATGCCACACGAAATGCCACCAATTCGTT
>NW_021486352.1:0-203 GCF_001605985.2 Dendrobium catenatum | reverse complement strand
TAATTTTTTTATTTTCTCTTGAAACTTTTTCATTTGTTAAGTACATTATAAAGACCTTGAATATGGTTTGTCTTTTGCCTCCACTTTTTATTCTACCTAAGATTCATTAAAGGTTTCATAATTCCCTACTTACTTGCTTAATTGATGACATATAACTAATATAAATAGTTTATTTAAAATTAATTTTTAAATAATTTAACCAT
>NW_021486351.1:0-240 GCF_001605985.2 Dendrobium catenatum | reverse complement strand
AATAAAATTAAAAGATTCAAAATGACTAGTTATGTAAATTAAATCAATCAAATGCAAACCCTAACGAGACTTTATATAATTTATAAAATCATTCATAATTTTTTGCTACACATTCTTGATGCCCTTTCCTTGTTAGAAAATGTTGATGCTTTGTTAAATGATTAATTTGGTCAAATGGAAGGCCAAATTAGTTAATTAAAGTAGCATTATATCTTTTAAATAAACTAATTAGCATTTCCT
>NW_021486350.1:0-346 GCF_001605985.2 Dendrobium catenatum | reverse complement strand
CGAGGTACCAGACCTGGGGAAGTCCTGTCTTCTAAAAAATTATTTTATAAGCTTGTTTTTAAAATTTCAAGGATATTTGATTTGGAGTTGTTGACCTGCATGCATTGCATTAGATAAAAATTAAAAGAGTCAAAATTTTAATTTCATAGTCCTTAGCATTTTGCACCCAACATAAGTCGAAGGGGCCAATTAGGACGGGGTAGTCGAAGGGGCCAATTTTAATTTCATAGATCGGACTCATCTCTTTTAAATCGATTAGGTGGTTAGCTGGCTCCCCAATCCAGGCTGGGGTAAGTCCAGGCATTTCACTACATTAGTTAGGATCGGACGACTGTGGTCCAGTGTC
>NW_021486349.1:0-264 GCF_001605985.2 Dendrobium catenatum | reverse complement strand
AACATTTTGAAGTGTCTTTCATCTGAATTATTTATATTAAATGTGTATACAAGTTTACCATGTTCTTACTATTATTTAATTGACATATGTGATGAGATTGATATATTATGTTCATATGTTGGAGGATGTATGGAGGACGAGGAAGAAAGGAAGAAATATAAGTGATGCTGACATATTCTTATGTGCGATAAAAGTATAGTTATAAGGGTGTTTGTACACATGTAATACCTTCATTTATGTATATGATATTCTTGGTCAAATGTG
>NW_021486348.1:0-284 GCF_001605985.2 Dendrobium catenatum | reverse complement strand
AATTTTATCCCTAAAGAGCCTAGCGGTCAGACACAAACACATGCAAGAAAGAAACCTATGAAAAACATGTCATTTCTACTGCGCAAACAAAGTAAGTAAATCACAACACAGAAACAAAATCCCACGAAAAAGAGTGTCCATGGCAAGTGCCACACAATATTACATCACAGAGTACAGTAAGTAATGGTGGCCGGGCTCCACCGACAACAACCCGAGAATGACGCAAATCTTAAAATAAGGTATTTTTTTATCTCTTCAGTCTTCTTCTTCACTCTCTTGATTCG
>NW_021486347.1:0-393 GCF_001605985.2 Dendrobium catenatum | reverse complement strand
GAGATCTATATGTTATAAATTATTTTACTAGAAAATCATCCAACTTATATATTGTATAAATACCTAGATTATTAATTTTATTTTTGTAAAACTTAAATTTAATGTGAAAGATTTTTTTAGTGAAATTTAAATTACTTAAGAACAAATAATATCTTATAGTTTAGGAGAATTTGAAAAGATAAAAACTATTCATTCTAAATTATCTTTATTATATTATTTATGCTTGTAATCCTTATATTTTGTGCATGAAAATAGTGAAAATAAATCAGAAAAATTAGATCAGCACTACAGTGACATAGATGTAGTGTCGTGACGCTAAAACTCATTTTAGCATAGTCGTAGCGTCAAACCTTTAACAGCACAATAGAGAGCTTACCAAATTTTTGTTGGGCC
>NW_021486346.1:0-215 GCF_001605985.2 Dendrobium catenatum | reverse complement strand
CCGGTGATATTCAACCCTTTGCTGTTCATGAGGTGAAAATTTATGAAGATGCAAGATACTTCATCCCCAAGGAATCAAAGCCGTCAAGTTCTCTTGAGACTAAGGCAGCAAACCCAAAGGCTGTAAGGCGCCCCAAACAAGAAGATGAGAAGAAGCAGGTGGGAAGAAAGAAGGCAACGCCAACTCTTCCCAAAGAAGCAATCACTCCTAAATCA
>NW_021486345.1:0-229 GCF_001605985.2 Dendrobium catenatum | reverse complement strand
TTCATGGGGGATAATTTATTTGGATTAATATGCACTATTAAGGATGCTAATTAACCCTAAGTGTTTCTAACTAGGGTTTGCGATATACCTCAATCCACATGGTGGATTCGGGCGATCTTGGGCTCGTTGGACTCGTGAAACTTGCAGGAACAATCTTCCTCCTGGGATCGAACTCCGAAGCTGCCTCGATCGACGGGAAATCGCCTTGGAACGGCTTCTCGTTCGGGTT
>NW_021486344.1:0-254 GCF_001605985.2 Dendrobium catenatum | reverse complement strand
GCTAAGTGTGTGACTGGTGAGCCTATTGTTCCTACTTCTTTTTCAAATTTTGATTCCACTTGGGATATAGCTTTATCCCGTTCTTCAAAGAAATTTCTTAATAAACTTTACTTTTCTTCTCTTCAGGAGTCTTTGGGAGCTCAGAAGCCTCTCTAGGTTGATCTGATAGTTCCAGAAGATGATGCAGAGATGAATCCACCTTTAGAGCTTAAGGATGCCCGAGTCAGCCAGGGTCCTATAGTTCAGGAGAAGGA
>NW_021486343.1:0-323 GCF_001605985.2 Dendrobium catenatum | reverse complement strand
TTTGATAAAGTTTCAAGCAAAGCTTTTCCACTGAATCTCCATGAAGGAAACGATCTTTTTCTATAACTTGAATGCATGAACTTTGTGTATCCATGAGCATGTGCATAAATTTTCATTATTTATTTATTAAATATTTTGATCTTTGTGCTCTTTCCCTCTTTGTCAAACTTGAATGCATGATTTAATATTTTTTTTATTATGATTATTATCCATTGATAGGGCCAACGCTCAACAACCAGAGCTCTTTGTGAGAATGCTTGTTATTCTTCTTTTTAATAAAGGTCTATAAAGACAAACAAAGAAGCACGGAGACGATGTAGAGA
>NW_021486342.1:0-624 GCF_001605985.2 Dendrobium catenatum | reverse complement strand
AAAAATCATTCGTCCTGTAAGGAAAAATTTTGTACAAACGATCCAATCCGTCCAAAATGAAATGGCTTTTCGTAATCAATGCGACTTACGAAGCATCCTTTTGTACAGACTTTTGACCAATCTGATCGTACAGACGAACACGTGTTCGTCCCGGACGATTAGAAATAATGATCATTTTAATGGCAGTTGAAACCGTCCCCTATATCGAACCAACATGTGTTCGTCCAGACGAACCAAAGGTTCGTACAGACGAAGTTCATATTAATAAATGTCTTATCCATTCAACTGCTCCATTCATTCATCCCGTCGTTTGAAAAATATTTCATCCCGAACGATCGTACAGATGAAGTACATTAAAAACTGCATTAAAACGGGTCAAAATCCGATAGTTTGTCACAATACACAAATCGTCCCGTACGAAATGATTTCGTTCCGGACGATGATGACACAAAAAAATTTTTATTTTTGCACTCAAAACAAAAACTAATAAAAAAATACCAAAATCAACAATGAAAGCACAGACTCTAAACAGGAAAGAAATCACACAAACAAAATCATAAACACATAAAAAAATTAATTAATAAACAAACATCAATATTGCAAAAATATTTTTATTTAAGCATT
>NW_021486341.1:0-229 GCF_001605985.2 Dendrobium catenatum | reverse complement strand
CTAAAATTGGTCATGTCGAACATAAAAGAAAGAAGAATATTGCCTTAGTACTTGTGGTTGCCTACATTCTGGATAAGAAATACAATTTAGTCATCCTGATCAAGAGTTTGAAGAACCACTCTACTACAATGACGGATCATTTAGAGAAATCTTCAGTAAAGTTGAACAAAGTAAAACACATGTCATTAGTTTTACTGAGGAAGAACATGAAGCTGCACCTGCACCTGCT
>NW_021486340.1:0-1375 GCF_001605985.2 Dendrobium catenatum | reverse complement strand
TTATAATAAAAAAGAGAAAATAAATATGATTTAAATAATTATTATAATAAAATTATAAAAAATGATAAATTAGAAGATAATAATAAAGAATAACATGATATAATAAAGTGAGATAATTTTTTAATTTTTTTACACTTAAATATATGTAATTTAATATATTTTTTGTCCTAATATTTTTTAAACGATAAAGTATGCATGCCTATGAGTCTCTTTAGATTTTACTTGGGTCAACTTTTTAAAGCAGTTTTTTAGTATAAAATTTTAACTTTTTTTTTAAAAATTTTATACTAAAAAACTACTTTAAAAAATATTATGAAAATAATCTCAAACGAAACTTAAATTTATTAGCAATTTATCAAGTTGAACTTAAACTCTTAATTTCATTTTTTAAATTTAATAATTAGTATGATCATTAATGCTACCTTATTTAAGCGTTCCATTTATTTGGAGGAGTTTTATCATCATTGGATGCAACGCTGATTAATAGCAATGAATATCTCTCCATTAAATTAAAAAAGAACGATTACTTCGATAATATAAGTATAGAACTATGTTAGGCGCATTTATTATTCTTTATATAATAAATGAATAATTGAATGCTACAGGGAAACCACCCACAAACGACACAAAAGCATCAAATAATATGAGCCGTCTGATTAGTAGATCAGTGGTTGTACCAGATTTTAACTGTAACGTAAACGCGTTTCTTTTTGTCATTCATTAAATTTTTTTATTTTTTATTTAATTTACATGCTGGATGGGAAGTGATGTGTGAAAAATATGTGGATTAGAATATTTTTATTTAGGGGATTTTACATACAGACCATTTAAAATTATATTATTTACTCATTTTACATCTAAACTTATCTATTTACACACGTACCACTAAAAAAGCTTTTCTCATTTCTAAAAAGCCACTCCGTCCCCCTCCGTGAAATCCTGCTTGCTTCACTTCGCAAGGTTGTTTGGGCGCGAAAGTCACCTTCGTCTAGCATTTGCTCATCTTCTCCATTATCCAAGAACAAAACATAAATATGTTCTTGTCGAGACACGTCGAAGCCCCTCGTGTAGCCTCCCTGTGTATTCCTGTTGGAGCCTCTCATGTTCGCTTATTTCGGTAAACAAACTCACGCCTTCCAATAATCTGCTTAAGTTTGTGACTTTAACCATACTATACATCGTAAATGATATTAGGGAACATAGATCTGTTTTGTACAAATAAGTGCTATTAGGGAAATGAGTGATATTAGGGGAAAAAGAGAAGCATAAATGAAATAGTTAGTTTTTTTTTCTGATGAAATACTGCTCAAATAAGCATGGTTTTGAAAATCAGATCGGACTGGCCGGTTCAACCGTGAACCAGTTCAATGGCCGG
>NW_021486339.1:0-1391 GCF_001605985.2 Dendrobium catenatum | reverse complement strand
TTAGAGCGTTTCCGAGCCGATGGGGGAGGAGATTTCTTTGAGCAATTCTTTGCTTTGACGCAGGAGGGGACTGTGGCCGATTAATGGGACAGATTTGAGTACTTGGCAAGCAGATTGGATCACATTTCTGAGTCTGCCCTAGAAGAGAACTTCATGAAGGGGCTTAAATCGGAGATCCGAACAGCAGTTAGAGTGCTAGAGCCAAGGAACTTAGGCAAGGCTATGGAGCTTGCACAATTGGTGGAAGATCAGAAGAGATCAGAAAGAGGAGCTCGAAGCAACTACTCAGGGGAATCGTACAAGATGACTACCGTTGTATTACCCTCCAAAGGGGTAGTCCCAGAGAACCAGAGGGAGTGCCTAAGGAGCGATCTGGTGGAGGGGGAAATGGGGGACAGTTCAAAAGGCTGAGTGAGAAGGAGGTGCAGGAAAGGAGAGCAAAGGGGTTATGCTTCCGATGTGATGAGAAGTATATGCCAGGGCATAAGTGCAGGGACCGAACTCTTCAGGTTCTCCTTGTTTGTGATAACTAGGAAGACGAGGAGGAAGGTGGGAGCAGGTCTGAAGTGGAAGAGGAAGAGAAGCTGCATCTGGATGTGGCAGAAGTCTCTATGAACTCTGTAGTGGGATTCAGGTTAGAGGAGAGATAGCTGACCGCGAAGTGTTGGTGCTGATCGATAGTGGTGCAACCCACAATTTCATTTCTGCTCAGATTGTGTATCAGTTAGGGATGGAGCCAGTCGACACAGGAGGCTATGGGGTGATGATGGGCACGGGGAAGGTGGAGATGGGGAGAGGAGTTTGCAGGGGAGTGGTCTTGACCATCTAAGGGCTACAGGTAAGGGAGGATTTTCTCCCCTTAGAATTGGGAAGTACAGATGTCATCATGGGGATGAAATGACTACAGACTTTGGGGGAGACCAAGGTCAACTGGGGTGCTCTGAGGATGAAACTAATGATAGAAGGGCAGAGGAAGGTGATCCAGGGGGATGCAGGGCTGATAAGGGTAGTCGTATCTCTCAAATCCATGATCAGATCCATACAGGAGGTGGGAGGAGGATTTTTGGTGGAGCTGCAACATTTGGAGAGGGTTAGTGTGGGGGAGAAGGAGACATTCCACAGGTGGTGCGACCGCTCATATAGCAGTACAGGGAGGTGTTCCAACCACCCCAGGGATTGCCACCCCCTAGAGAGCAGGAGCACGCCATTCTTCTGAAAGAGGGAGTGCCTCCGATCAATGTTCGACCATATCGCTACCCCCAGATTCAGAAAGATGAAATTGAGAAGCTGATCAAGGAGATGTTGGAAGCAGGGATCGTCAGACCCAGTGTGAGTCCTTTCTCTAGCCCAGTCTTACTGGTCAAAAAGAAGGATGAGAACTGGAGGTTTTG
>NW_021486338.1:0-225 GCF_001605985.2 Dendrobium catenatum | reverse complement strand
GATGTGGTTTGTACCACCGTCAGCTCAGCGACAGATGTAGGAAGCTTTCATGAGATTGGAGCAAGGCCGCAAGTCAGTGATGCAGTACGAGACCGAGTTTACTGCACTTGCGAGGTATGCTGCTCATCTGATTCCTACTGCCGAAGAGAAGTGCTATAGATTCCTGCACGGATTGAACAGAGAGCTGAGACATCCATTAGTACCCTTCCGGATACATGAGTTTTC
>NW_021486337.1:0-1506 GCF_001605985.2 Dendrobium catenatum | reverse complement strand
TAAGGATGGTGTCCCCTGACATCCTCTCTACAACTTCTCCTGTACTTATTTGATTGTCAAAGAATGCAATCTCTTGGTTTAATAAAGCATTTAAGTATAACTTCCTTATTCTTGTTGCCTGTCTTTCTCCAGTGATCATCCAGCAAGCCAACTCTAACAAAAAGTGAGGATTTATTCTAAGCACTAGCACATAGTTCAATTTGTTATTAGCTATTAATGTAATATACTTACGAAGAAATGATGCAACCACTGCCCAAATTGCCAAGTAGACATACTGAAGACAAACCTACAAACAAGGTTCAATATCTTTTAATGATTTATTAAAATTTCTTATGCATTGCATTTATAATCTTTTTGAGAAATACGTGTGTATATCTGACTTCAGTTATACACAGCATTCTCTACTAAACTAATACAATAGTCTTCATTAACATGAACTTCATTTTAATGATCTTATAAGATTTTTATTCAAGCCTTTTTATACCAAAAAAAGATTTCTACTCTCCAAGATTTTTAAATTCAACTTATTTGCCAAACTATTTTCTATTCAATTAATTTCTTCTTAATTTTTATCGATTAAGATAATATCATCAACATAAACAAAGAGGGTTATAATTTTATCTGTTAATATCTTTTTGATGAATAGTTGTTGACTGTAACTGCTCCCCAACGAAAAAAAAAAAGACTCAACTGCTCATTCCACTGACTCGCCTACGATCGGACACGACGATTCAACCACCGCCTCACTCACGACATAAAAACAACGCTTCTCTCATTCACTCATTCACTCATGCAGAGAAAATTGCAAGAAACACATGGGCTAGTTTCATGTTTAGTAGAGGCCTTAAAAAAAGATAAATGTTCAGAGTGTAACAGCTCAAACTCTTAACTATTGAGATATTGTCTACTTTGGCCTAAGAGCCTCACGGTTTTGTTCTGTTAGTGTAACTTCTCAGTAGTTAACCCAGCCCAAAATTGCTTTGGGATGAGCACGCTTAACTGCGGAGTTTATTACGGAAATTCCAGCCATCACACTAAAAGGCACATCGATGTTTAAGAATTAGCTTTATTTTACTTAAGGGGTTTCATACGGAGCATTTTGGAAGAGCGATATGCACCTCGGAAACATCATGAATCACATGACTGATATCTGTATCTGCTCCAAAAGCATGAGTCATGTTTCCCATTATCACCGCAGCAAGAGGCATAGTGGCCCCAGTTGCCACTGCTCCAGCTGTTCCCACAATCATCAAAATAATATCTGTTGAATCTGCATAGGAGAAAAGCTTGAAGAAGGGCACGTGCTGCTTTCTCTTTTCATTTCCACCTTTTTCTTTGCTTTTCCAGCCACTATTTCCATCTTCTTGAAAGGAATTACTATTTATTTCTCTTTCCTTCTCCATCCTACCTATACAGTTTAATACAGTGGTCAATCTTAGCTTTTTCATGTTTTACTCTTATTTTGGCTTATGATAAACAAAATCAATTGCTTTGATGCTGTCATGT
>NW_021486336.1:0-222 GCF_001605985.2 Dendrobium catenatum | reverse complement strand
ATAGTCAGGACATTATAAAAAAACTCCCAAGCTTCCAGAAGTTTAAATAGGGAATACCCCAAAAGCTATAAGTAAAATTCGGTAAAGGGACCAAAGGAAAATCGCCAGAAATATTAAGTTGACAACCAAATTTAGCCAACCAGCCCGCACAAGCGTTCCCTTCAGGATAAATATGTGAAATATAGTAATTAAGCTTGGATAGAGACACTTTATTTTTTCTAA
>NW_021486335.1:0-237 GCF_001605985.2 Dendrobium catenatum | reverse complement strand
CTAATTAATTCATTTAGTTCATCGTCATCCTCCCCGCTAAAGCTTAGTATCTTAAGAAATGAGAGCGGGACTTGCCTTCATAGTGACTATTTTCATTGTTAGTTTAGGGATTTATGGTTGAAAACCAATCATGTATGCACGTCACATTAATTGACTAGTTTGCAATCTTATCTCCTATGCATGTGGTTAGCCTAAGCTTATCTTACCGCTCTGTGTGTTTTATTTTGTCGTTTAAAA
>NW_021486334.1:0-275 GCF_001605985.2 Dendrobium catenatum | reverse complement strand
TTAATGCATGATCTTTCCTAAGGATTTCATGTTCCTCTTAAGCTCTTCCAGTTCTAAACTTAAACTAGCATGCATCTTTTACATTTTCCTATATGCATCACGCATCTGTTCAGAAACTTCAAATAATTCATCATAGGTTAAGTCACATACCTCTTCTTGATCTGATTGATCAACAATGTCTGCCATCAAGCAAAGATTGGTGACTTCTTCTTCTTTTTCAGTCTCAGATGAGTCTGACGCTGAGTCCGCCTAAAAAGCTCTTTGAAACTTCTTCT
>NW_021486333.1:0-213 GCF_001605985.2 Dendrobium catenatum | reverse complement strand
TTTAATCTTCTCATTTGATCTGGTCGCATTTTTCTAACTAATATTTCCAATATAAAAATTTATGTGTTATGTGATTGTGACATTAGCTAGTTGAGTCCATAAAATATTTGAAAATTACTGTCATCTTATTCAAATTTTCTACCATCTACAATTCGTTGAACTCTATATTTTAGATCTTCGTGTAATAGATTCCATTAGCTACGAGTTTAAAAT
>NW_021486332.1:0-232 GCF_001605985.2 Dendrobium catenatum | reverse complement strand
GCGGGAGAAGTGTGACATTGGGTAATCCGTTCTCGGCTGCTGCTGGGAATCCTTGGAGGAAGCCGGAACACATCCCGATCCTCCATCCTGAAACGCTTAATGCCTTCGCGGAAGATGGTACTATGATCAACATCAATCTGGATCGTGTCAAGGCCAATATGGACATGCTGGACCGTGCGGTAGTAGGGAAGATAATTGGTAGAAGCACGTCTTTCTTCGCCCTGAAATCGGA
>NW_021486331.1:0-228 GCF_001605985.2 Dendrobium catenatum | reverse complement strand
CCCACCATCCGCTTTAAGTGCTAGATGGTGAAATTTCATTTTTAAATATTAAATCTCCAAATCTTCCAAACTTTCCAAATTCCCAATCTCAATACCTTATGCTGCTACTATAGCCAGATAACATGTATTTATACGTATCTGATCGACGACTAGCCTTAATTGAAAGTTCTATCTCGTGATCGAGAGGGGTAATTAACTATAGGGGCTTGTGCCTATAGGAAACCAAAA
>NW_021486330.1:0-269 GCF_001605985.2 Dendrobium catenatum | reverse complement strand
AAACTAGCCAAAAAAAAAAAAAAAAAAAAATCCAATAGCATATGCACAGAGAGATGCATTTCAAGGAAACTGTATCAAAGACAAAAAAGCACATAAATTATGAAATATGCTACATTTTTCTGCACTATACATTTTAAGGCTCAGCCTTAAGCCCATAACTTTTTTCTTTAGTCATGGATGTTCGCACTAGACATTTTCAAGATGATGTACCTTGGTGTATGCTTTTTGCTGATGATATTCTTCTTGTTGATAAGATGATAGGAAATACT
>NW_021486329.1:0-277 GCF_001605985.2 Dendrobium catenatum | reverse complement strand
CCGTATCTTTTTTCTCTAGTCATGGATGTTCTCACTAGACATCTGCAAGAGGATGCTTTTTGCTGATGATATTCTTCTTGTTAATAAGAATAGAAAGCGAGTTGAAGGTAAACTTGAATTATGAATGTCAAACTTAGAGTCTAAAGGTTTTCGCTTGAGTAGATCTAAAACGGAATATATGTAGTGTTATTTTAGTAGTAATAGACCTAGTGAAGGGATTGTGACTTTGGGCGATCAAGAATTAATAAGAATACACGTTTTAGATATTTTAGGTCTA
>NW_021486328.1:0-249 GCF_001605985.2 Dendrobium catenatum | reverse complement strand
ATATTCTTCCAATCTAAGAAGGTGTGTTGACATAAGAATAGAGAGATTATTCAGATTAAAAAGTCATGAATGTCACATCATCATGCAATGTCTACTATCCACTGCTTTTAGTTATCTGCCAGATCAGATTTTAAAACCCCTGATCGAGCTAAGTGTATTCTTCAAAGATTTATGCTCTTCTAAATTAAATGTGAAGAATTTGATTCTTATGAAGCAGCAAATTCCATTCATTTTTTGTCAACTAGAAAA
>NW_021486327.1:0-2124 GCF_001605985.2 Dendrobium catenatum | reverse complement strand
CAAGAAGAAGATATTTTTTAATTAATTATTTCAAGAATTCATAAATTCATAAGAATACATGGTATAAATTAATTTTGATAATTAATTGATTAGATTGAAATTAGTTGATTTTTTTTATGGATTAAAATAAATAAAAATAGTTGCATTTTTAGAAATTCATTAAATAAATAAAATATGTATTTTTTCATACTTTTTATGCTTTTTTCAAGTTGTAAAAGTATGAAGATGTATTTTATTTTAAAAATCATGTGACTACTCCAATTTTATTATGACTTGCATGTTTATTTTGTGAAAAATTTTAAAATTAAATTATGATCTTATATATATTAATATGTTATCATTGCTAGCCCTAAATAAATCTTATTCATTTCATGAATAAGTGTAGCATCTTTGTAACTAATTTTTCAATTTCTACTTGAGATATTGGAGTTAACTAAAACAAATGTAAGTTATTTTGTCTATTTTATTTTAAATTATTTACTTTTGATGGCAATTGTAATAATTTTTCAATTTTGTTTATTTTAATCATAGTCATATAATATGTAACAACTATTAACAATTGAATATTTATTAATGAATTAAACCGTTAATAATTAATTAAAGAATAGTTATTACGTTAATATATGGAATTTAAAATTCTATAATATACAATCACAAAGTTCTAAAATGCTAACATTTTCTTAATGTAATAATTAATTAAGATTTATACTTTAACATTTTATTTTTAAAATTTTGAATTATTAAAATGACAAAGTTTTAATAGTTATTAATTAATGAATTGTGTTATTAATTTATGGGATAGGCATAAATTAAAAAAATAATACAAATAAATATAATAATTCGTTGTATTTAAATATAGAAATAAATGTAATTAAAATCTTTGGCATTTCAAATAATTGGTTGTCATTTAAATACAATTAATGTAAATAAAATTAAGAAAGCATCATGTGTTTAATTAAATAAATGAAGTTCAAGTATAAATAAATAAGTGGTTTGGATACATCTTTGATAAACAAAATGAAAGGCTAAGATTGTTTTCGGGAAAAAAAACTCAACCAACTTTTATAATAGCTAGTATAGAATATATTCTTGGCTGTTTTACAAAAAAATAGTTTGAGATCCATGTCATTTCATATCTTGCCTGCTATCAATGAATGGTAATAAATATTTTATTTTTTAGAAGTAAGGAAAAAAAAAAACTAGATAAGATTTCTTAAGCTTTTTTCATATGAATTTTAACATTCATATTAATTTATATTTTAATTATATATATAATATTTAGATTTTTGTTTATTTATTTGTCTCCCATAAATTGAATCTAAAGAAAAAAATTTATTATTTTGAATGATTTTTTTTGTTTTTTTTTAACCGCTAACATTCAACCATTTATATTATTTGCAGGAAGAGAAATATGACAAATAACAAGAATTTTGAAGAATTAAAATCCGTGGTGGACACAAAATTAATTCCTGTTTTTAAAAAGTATGCCGATCAGATGGATGTACAGGCCACGGAGAATAACACTCGCAAGAATGAGTTAAAAAAAAAAATAGAGAAGAGATGAAAGAAACATATGTGGTTATGAAAGCATACATTGAAGACGTGAATATATTATTGAGGAAAAATGAGGAGGCGGAGAAGAAGATTGATGCGCTGTCTTTAGAGAATAGTAATTTGAAAATTGAGTTAAAAGATTTGAAACTATGGATGAAGAAAATCTATGCTGCATATTTTTTAACAAAATTGACTACGGTTGCTGCCACCACATTTACAATGATCCAGCGTCGTCAAAGGTAGAAACTTTACTGGTTTTTTTTTTATTATAATTAGTTAGCAACATAATGTGAGCCATTGGGGTTTTTGAACAAATTGTTTAATTTCTAGACTTTGCTTTTTTTTTTTGTTCATTCTAATTATTCGTTGACCTTAGAATTTGATTTTGTTGGTCATTTTTTATTCATCACTATATTTTGAGACATGACTGATGAAAATTGATGGCAATTTATCAAAAAAAAAAACTTGAATTTGTATGTTTGAAGCTTTCAAGTGCTGATCATCTCTTTTTTTTTATCTGGGTCTTGGCTTGTGAAATGGATTGCATCATTATATCTGAATCGCTATAAC
>NW_021486326.1:0-220 GCF_001605985.2 Dendrobium catenatum | reverse complement strand
ACTTTTCCAAAGAAGTCTATTTCAGATTTTGAATTTTGCTTTTGGGAAATTTAAAACTAAATTTAAATTCAATTCTTAAGTCGTACAGACCATTAGAGATGATATATCACTTCAAAAGGCATAGATAAATTCTCCTAACGGGTTTAGATCCAGAATTATAAATTTTTGTTAGTTATCATAGTATGATTTAAGGGAGAACCACATATGACCCTGGGAGGGT
>NW_021486325.1:0-337 GCF_001605985.2 Dendrobium catenatum | reverse complement strand
GTGACACCATTAAGGATAAAAATTAAGAACTTGTGTAGATAACTTAGAAATTTCTAACAATTAGGGTTCATGTTCCCTTGACTTGAGATTTTTAATAAATAAACTTAGTGACATTACCCTTTCAAATAAGTTATCCCACTGGTTTTAGGGATTATTAGGTTTCCTAATTAATTTACTTAGTGTTAACCCCTTAATTAACCTCCAAGCCTTATAAAAATTATAATAAATCAATATTAACTCTAAAAAATACCCATAATACCTCTAATTGTCCATAATCAAGTCTTTAATCAGTGAAAATTGAAACCACTTTAATTTGACATCAAATTCAGCCTTAACT
>NW_021486324.1:0-1422 GCF_001605985.2 Dendrobium catenatum | reverse complement strand
GTTCTCGAACAATAACTTGAGTCTAGGTTTTGCCTCTCTTTTCTATTTCAGTATTTCTTTCGGCTTCGTTCCTTCGTCGCAGGAGTGCAAAGTTTTGCACGAGTTCTTCGTCGCTGTTCGACTTCGCTCCTTCGACGACGAGTGGAAGTTACGACATTTTTTGATCGGAAACAAAGGGAGCTCGCTTGCTGTGAAGGTAACTTTCTCCCTTTCGCGCGCTTCTTCGGCCAAATCCCGTAAATCCGCCGAACCAAAGGATTTCGTAAATCCGGGATTTACGACGAAAAGAGTGAATTTTCTGTCAACCGCGGCTTTGATTGACCGTGAGATTTGGTTTTGATTTTTGGCAGTTTGGCTGGATGTAGCTCAAATCCGCTTCAAATCCGGCCTAAATCCTGCATCCAAAGAGCCCCTTAGTTAGCTCGAGGATTATATTGGTGGATAAAGAAAGATGCGTCATTAGAGGCTGGGTCTCATGGCGAAAGCTGCTGTCATTGAATCTTCCTCCGCTGCTGGCATTCTCCCGCTTGGGAGGCATGCGGCTGGTTTGAAAATGAAAAGGAAGACTCCTTCGGAACTCAGGGTGAGTGCATTCAACCTCCCTCTTTGCTTTCGTTACTGGGACATTATAATGGGTCTATGGGTTATTTAATTTCTTTGTGACTATATAGTTTCTAACTGGATATGCATGATTTGTCCTGTACAACATTAAGTTTGACTACTTCAGATTGTTTGAGTAATATTCTGTGAGAATTCAATGACTCATTTTTACTTGAATTGCAAATTAGCTGGTGGTTAATCATTATTGTTGTTGACATTTTATGCACTCTTTATTATGCTTTAATGTGCATTTGGGCATCGCAGGGTGAACAATTGAAGCAAAAGAATGGTGCAGTACATTCAGATGAAAAGATTGCTAAGATGCTGCTATCTGAAAGGTGTGCCCATACTATTGGTCTTGACCTTTTATTATTATTATTATTTTCCTTTTAGTAAACTCACTGGAGGGGGCTGTTGCTTAAATAGTGGAGTGGATAATGGAGTTAAGAAACCTGAATCGGTGAAGGTTCCTAGATATATCGACACCCGGGTTAATGATGTGTATCCTGTGAGGAAATCGAGTGACAGATTTATAGCCCTTCGTGGAAAAGACAAAGTTAAGGTAAGAGTATTTGCAATCAAGTTTATTTTGGACTTTATTTCTAGTTGAAGTTTGTTAGTTTACATTCATAGATTGCTAGTATTGATAAATTTTCTTATGTTAGCATTGTGTTCTTAATTCATGTTCATTGTTAAAGCAGGATGTCATATCTAATGTTCAAATGGCAAGTGGCCAAGATAACCCTTTTGTTGCTGAGAACTTCTCATCAGAGAACATAACTTCACTCTTACGGTACTATTGTTATCTAGTCAATACTTTTA
>NW_021486323.1:0-426 GCF_001605985.2 Dendrobium catenatum | reverse complement strand
GTGAGACATATCCATGGTTGTATGTCGGAGCCTTTGCCCGACGACGTTAACCTGTGTGGAAGAGGTCGAGAGAATCCACCAAGGTTGTGAGACCTTTCCGAGGTTGTAAGTCGGAGCCTTTGCTCGACGACGTTAACCTGTATGGAAGAGGTTGAGAGAATCCACCAAGGAAGTGAGACCAATCCGAGGTTGTATGTCGGAGCTTTTTCTCAATGACGTTAACCTGTGTGTAAGAGGTTGAGAGAATCCACCAAGGATGTGAGACCTATCCGAGGTTGTACATCGGATACTTTATTCGATGACGTTAACTTGTGTGGAAGAGGTCGAGAGAATCCACCAAGGATATGAGACCTATCCGAGGTTGTACGTCAGAGACTTTATTCGATGACGTTAACCTGTGTGGAAGAGGTCGAGAGAATCCACCAA
>NW_021486322.1:0-298 GCF_001605985.2 Dendrobium catenatum | reverse complement strand
TACTTAATTGAATATGTGAAGAAGGAGCTCATTTATATAAGGAGGGTAGCTTCATTGAATTGTAGGCTTGATAGTGAGTGCCATGTGCTTCCATTTGATCTTGCAATAAAGCCTATTTTGGCATAAATTTTATTTAAAGATTTTTGATAACTTTAATTATGATAGATAATGTTATTATGTTATTATATTGTTATTTATAAAAGATATTTCTTTTTATTTTTATTAATGTGTATAATCTAATTTGCAAGTTGCAATTGTCAGTGTTGCTTTTGATTTAGAAATTATGAAAAAAAAAGTA
>NW_021486321.1:0-287 GCF_001605985.2 Dendrobium catenatum | reverse complement strand
GAGATGGCGGGATTCTGTGAGGGAAAGGCTGGATCGGCTACAGGGAGGGGGGAAAAGGGGTGGGTCTAAGATCCAGGGGAAGGTTTCAGGTATAGAGGTGTGGAGGTATGGTGGGGAAGGAGAAAGCAGCGAACTAAATAAAGAAAACCAAGAGCTCACCGGCGTGGGCTGTTGGGTAATTCGGGTGGAGCCTCTCCTAGGTCTCCTCTCTTTCTCTCAAGCTCCAAAGCAAGAAGACAAAGACAATTTTAGAATTTTTATTAATCAAACATTAAGCTCATACAATA
>NW_021486320.1:0-202 GCF_001605985.2 Dendrobium catenatum | reverse complement strand
TGTGTTCTTTCTTATTATTTGCTTCCGCATTTAATTTCCGCATTTGTTTTATTTGTAGTGATTTTGGTTTGTACTTTGCTTAAAGGTTCTTCTTTTCCAATTCACCACTCTCTGTATTTAGCCTTGGGCCAGTTCTATAGGGCTTAACATTCCTAACGACTTTTCTGGTGTCATCAGAGCACTTTGAAATGGTATCAAAGCC
>NW_021486319.1:0-332 GCF_001605985.2 Dendrobium catenatum | reverse complement strand
ATGTCATATTTTGTGAATTTGTTTTTGGATCTGATTTTGAAATGTGAGTTTGTCTATATGAAAAGTCTTTTATAATTCATCTAAAAATGTGATATAAATTAGCTAGCATTACAAAATTTATTTCATTACAAAATCTAATTTTTCAAAAAATTAAATTATATTATAACTAATTTAAATTAAGGAGATCAATTTCATATTCTTTTATGCAAACATAATTGAATATCATTATTGTAATATTAATGTCTTATTTTTTTATTTCTTTTTAATATGATTATTTTTATTATTATAGAAGTTTAATTTTTTTATTACTGATTTTGGAAAGACTAAAAAAG
>NW_021486318.1:0-325 GCF_001605985.2 Dendrobium catenatum | reverse complement strand
ATAAATAGGATGTTATAAAGTGGTATGTATGTAAATTAGCAGTTGAATTTGTTAAACTTGCTAAACTAAGATTTTGTTTGAGATAACTTTTTTAGCTGTATTTTAAAGAAGTTTTTTATTACAATTTTTTTTTAACTTTAAAATATTATACTAAAAAGTTAATTTAAAAAATAATAAGAAAGTTGTCCCAAACGAAGCCTAAATCAAACTATACATGAAGTTGAACCCATTAAATCATCGATAGAACAAGACAAAGCTGAACATTAATATAATTAATTGAAGGACCAAATAGACTCCAAATATTATATGCTTATAGTCAAGTCAA
>NW_021486317.1:0-226 GCF_001605985.2 Dendrobium catenatum | reverse complement strand
ATAAAAAAATGTAATACCAATAATAGATTTTCAACCAAGCAGTTATATCAAAATTAAATGCCAAAAATTAAGAAAATAAATAAATATAAAGAACACACAAATTTATAGTTGTTCAGTCAAAACCTAACCTACGTCCACTCCCCGAAGCTACATTCCAAGTATTACACTAAAATATTTTGATGTCTCTATTTTTTCCCCCACAGCAAGGTGGAGAAGCCCTTATAAA
>NW_021486316.1:0-511 GCF_001605985.2 Dendrobium catenatum | reverse complement strand
CTGATTTGTAATAAGCAAGGCAACTTTGCCTATGGACCTTTATTAATTGGTTAATATTTGATGTGATGAATTGATTGCCTTTAGGATTGCCTGCTTTTCCTAGTTTTTTGGAGATTGTGTGACGCTTTTGTTTTCGCCTGGACATGTGAGACTCGTGAGGATGTGAAAGTTTTCTACTCATAACTTTAAAAGTCTAAAATTTTAGTGAGTCTAAATAACATAGAAACATAACGAATCTGGGGAATTAGTCGGGGATCAACCCCGGGGTCGCATGCATATTTCTGCACTTCTTATTTCCTTGTTTTAGTCCCTTCCCCGCCTGTGGGTAGAGTCCGGATAGTCTGACCTATGAGGATGAGGTGCCGTACCTGGGGAAGTCCAGTCTTCTAAAAAATTATTTTATAAGCCTGTTTTTCAAATTTCAAGCATATTTGATTTGGAAGTTGTCGACCAGCATGCATTGCATTAGATATTAATCAAAAGAGTCAAAATTTTAATTGCATCAGTTTTA
>NW_021486315.1:0-273 GCF_001605985.2 Dendrobium catenatum | reverse complement strand
GGACGACAGCTGCCACTAAGGCTTTCGAGGATATTAAAAGAAAAATGGTGGAATCCCCTGTTATGCGTCTTCCGGATTTTTCTAAAGTCTTTGAGGTAACATGTGACGCATCAGGAATTGGTATAGGAGGAGTTTTATCTCAAGAAGGACACCCTGTGGCATACTTTAGCGAGAAGCTGAACGACATTCGTCAGAGGTATTCTACCTATGACAAGGAATTCTATGCGGTCATTCAATCCCTCCGATACTGGAGACACTATTTACTGCCCCAAG
>NW_021486314.1:0-232 GCF_001605985.2 Dendrobium catenatum | reverse complement strand
ACAGACTGATTTCAGCAAGAGATATATTTGCATATGAAAGAATGGAATTGTTGTCGCCTGTCGGGTCAGGGTGAGGTGGTGTGGTGAAGAGGTGCTGGAGCAGGTTCTGCATATGAAAGAATGGCTTGCAGATCAGTTGGCTTAATGGACGCATGGAGGGAGATTCATTAGATGAGAAGAAGAGAATAGGAGAGTACATTAGGGTGCGGTGAGTGTGATAGTTTTCATAATG
>NW_021486313.1:0-374 GCF_001605985.2 Dendrobium catenatum | reverse complement strand
TAAAACAGTTTTTTAGTGAACTAGAAAGCTGCTTTAAGAAGCAGTAAGAAAACCGTCCCAAACGAAGCCTTATTCTAATAAACCAGAAAGATTCTTACTCTGAAATTCTCTTTATTTCTATGCTTTCTTTTCATTTAATAATCTTAATATTCTCAATAAAATTTGGTGTAATTCACAAATTAGAGGTCTAATTGAGTCAAACATGCTCGTGAGTCAAATACAATGAAATAACAATCTAAATTTCAGCTAATCATAACTGAACTCATTGGTTCTAAAACCGCCTTTTAAAAAATGTTAATATTAAATACATTTAAAATATATAAAATTCAATAAATTTAATATATATTTCTTAAAAATATTTAAAAAAAATTCAA
>NW_021486312.1:0-310 GCF_001605985.2 Dendrobium catenatum | reverse complement strand
TATAAATTTGTGATAGCGATCTGAAAAATAAAGATATAAAAAAGCTGTTCGAAACATACTCTTAAGCTTTGCATGAGATGAATTTCTTACAATTTTTTAAAACAATTTTTTAGTACAAAAATTTCTAGTTCCAAAAATTTTTGTGCTAAAAAGCTACTTTAGAAAGCAGAAAAAAAGTTGTCCAAAAGAAGGCTTCGTTTGAGACGATTTTCTTACTATTTTCTAAATTAACTTTTCAGTAAAAAAAATTTTAATTCAAATAATTTTTATAAAAAAAAATTGTTTTGAAAAATAGCAAGAAAGCTCTTCC
>NW_021486311.1:0-243 GCF_001605985.2 Dendrobium catenatum | reverse complement strand
ATCCTCACACCTCCCTACTCCTCCAACATCTTCCACTGCCTCTCGGCCAACCACATCCTCCCACACCACCCATACCACTCAGCCTCAAACTCACACAGAGAACCTACCAATCCCAACCCATAGCACTCCCAATCCTATAAGACCTCCACAAACATCACAACTCATCACACCTCAACCTCATCCTATGCTCACCAGACTTAAAGCCAGAACATCTAAACCGAAGAAAATATTCGATCTCACTCA
>NW_021486310.1:0-237 GCF_001605985.2 Dendrobium catenatum | reverse complement strand
ACTCATATCGGCTAGGACGATATTTACATCGTCCTGGATGATCAGGCTTAAAATTAAAGTCTAAATATGGATTCTTAATTAAGGCAGCCGTCATTAACAGATCGGCCAGGACGATACATGTATCGGCCAGGACGATAAGCTTAAAACTGAAAGAAGTTGCCGCCATAGACAATTAAGGTATAATGTATTTTTAAATAATTGGCCAGGACGGCCAGGACGGCCTGGACGATATTCACA
>NW_021486309.1:0-442 GCF_001605985.2 Dendrobium catenatum | reverse complement strand
AGATTGATTTCGGTTGAAGATATTTGATAAATTTTGAAATGAATTTGAGTTTGATTTGATCGATTATGTATGAATCGAACCTACATTTTGGCAAGTTGAATTGACTCGACATGACTCAATTTAATACAACTTAGACCAGTTTGGCATCCATTAGTTTAAGTCAAGTTAATTAAATATTTAATATCCCATTGACCTCCATAATCACATTCGAGCTCATGCAAGAAATTAAAATTTTGTAATGAAATTTACTCATACTTTAGAACAGACAGAAGAAGGCTTGCATGATATATATTTTTAGAAGATCAATCTCTTCTAATGACTTGTCAAGAATTGCTGTTGATATTTATGGGCGTACAAAATCTCTGGCTTTGGCAAGGCCAAGAGATCATACATGGGTTCTTGGCTCGCAATTGCCTCTTTACACCAAGATATATGTGGAGCA
>NW_021486308.1:0-323 GCF_001605985.2 Dendrobium catenatum | reverse complement strand
ATCTCAGCCGTTGATTTCAATCAACGGCTCGGATTAGTTCCCGTGGTCCCGGAGCGTGTTTAATCCCAGCCGTTCGATCCGCCATCCGACGGCTGTGGTTAATCCGGCCGTTAACAGTTAGCGCCAATCATTGTCTGGCGAATCAGCGCGCGCCGCGTGGGTATCGGTCGCTGACTGTGTAATTGCAGGATTAATTAAATCCAGAAATTCAAGGGAACTTCAAAATTTCATAACTCCCTGCACACTTGTCCAAATTAGGTGTTCTTAAACTCATTGGAAAGGTCTTAGGGAGCACTACAAAAGCCTTATGGTTCCAGACCCTG
>NW_021486307.1:0-252 GCF_001605985.2 Dendrobium catenatum | reverse complement strand
CCATAGATTTTTGGTGATATTTTTCTCATCCTTTGCGAACATCGCGTATGGTATGCGTACATAACGCGTATGGTATTTGTACAGTAGGTATGCGTATTTTTTGTTGCGTTTTATATGCGTATTTATAATATGCTTCTCTAAATTAATTATAGTTTCTTATTCTACGCAGATTTACGTCCGTCCTATATCATATAGATGCTATGTTTCAACTTTCAAAACAATGTGTGATACATTTTCAGATATAATTCCTGT
>NW_021486306.1:0-210 GCF_001605985.2 Dendrobium catenatum | reverse complement strand
AAAAAAAAAAAAAAAAAAAAAGAAAACGGAAGGAAGGAGCTGGAAGCGAGGTAGATAGCGTGATAGGATCCAGATATTATAGAGCGGAGAGAAAGAAGTAGACGAAGAACAGAGAAAAAAATGTTGGATCGGGTGCTAGGGCTTCTGAGGATCCGCGTGGTGAGAGGTGTGAACCTCGCTGTCCGAGATGTTCGAAGCAGCGATCCTTAC
>NW_021486305.1:0-363 GCF_001605985.2 Dendrobium catenatum | reverse complement strand
TAACGTCCAGATGTTTTAACGCTTCATTCCCCTTGGGATTAACAATCACTGAGGCTAACCTTACAGCTTTGGGAGGGGGTACCAGGAGTCTTCCATAAGGATGGCGGCCTCTCTCGGACCCAGACAACACAATACCCTCCGTCTTGGAAGAAGGAGGGCGTGGCGCCCAGTGATATCCATCAACTAGCACAGAAGTGGCAGGCTGCCTAACATATTTCTTGTTTCTCCTAACATGTTGTGGAGTTATGTTCTTAGCCTCAGATGCCTCTTCTTGCAAAACTTCCTTCTAGAAGCGATGGGAGATCACTCCCTTTAGCTGGCTCAAGTACTGCTCTTTGGTTTGTCCAGATTATGCAGCACAGG
>NW_021486304.1:0-255 GCF_001605985.2 Dendrobium catenatum | reverse complement strand
AAGGAGAAGATTTAAGGGGAATATACCTAGAGTAAAAAAGTCTACAGTAAGAGCAAATCAGCGGCTCGTAGACGACAACGATGACAAGAGCAATCGTCGGATCGGACGGAAGAAAGGAAATGAGGGCTTTGGCTAAAGTTTTTGTCCGCACGAGCAAGAGGGAGCGACTGGAGGCTTCATCTTCTCTAATCTCGGTTTCACGAGAGGGACGGAGAGGGAAGGCTTCAGCTTGGATTTATTGCGAACTGAGGGATG
>NW_021486303.1:0-336 GCF_001605985.2 Dendrobium catenatum | reverse complement strand
AGCATGATTGGAACATCAGCCTTAGATTCAAGGATATATAGAAATTTAAATTGCTTTCTTCATAATAAAAAGTTTTTAAGTCTTTTTCTGATTGTTATTCTGTAGACATCTCCAATATTCCAAATCATAGCTTTAATTATTTATCCATACTAGTTTTACATCTAGCGTTGTTCCTAGTATATCTATTTGGGGGAGAAGTCTTTAATTTTCCTTTTTTCTTTGAGCTTTTTGTGTTTTATATTAATCACCTAATCTTTTATGTTTTTCGGATGATCATCACAAGTAGATATTTTAGTAAGTGTTAACCTCAGAATAACAAAATAAAAAAAAATCTTG
>NW_021486302.1:0-292 GCF_001605985.2 Dendrobium catenatum | reverse complement strand
CCTCAATCATATCAATCCTATAAAAAAGAATAAGTTATATCATTCTCAATCATAAGTTTGGTGGCTTTCATATAAGAAGTTCCATTGTCCACAATCCAAAAGCCCAAGTAATTATAATTGATACTCAACTCATTTTGATTTAAATGATAATTTTAAGTCGAATGTTTTTTAAAGAGTGCAAGTAAGACAAGAGTTGGATAAGAGATGCAAATTTTAATTCATAAAGATAGGTTTTTTTTTAATATTTTATTATGTTCTATAAAATTTAATATGTCATTATATTTTTTACTCT
>NW_021486301.1:0-893 GCF_001605985.2 Dendrobium catenatum | reverse complement strand
TTGCTTTTCAAATCACAACCATAATTTCAATTTAGCCGCTGCTTCTTCTCTACTTGAATATTGCTTTTTTATATATTTTATGAAATTTCAATGATAGGAAGCTGCTTTTTTAAACCAGATCTGCAAAAGCATTGTAGCGGTAATAAAGTTTATGCCATATTTTTTAAAAAGAAAATACTTATAATGTCTATTATAGCTTTCAAGAAAATTGCTTTCTTCATAATAACTCAGTAACTATCATTATAAGGAGTTGTAGCCGTCCTAAACGAACCCTTGAAATTCTAAGCTATAGACACCAATCAAATAAAAATATCAATTATGTTTGGTCCATAAGTTAATTGACTCATTGAGGATTAATGCTTTATAATAATATTTGACCTAGTGTCAAATTAATAAAAGTACACATTAAAATGGCATATTGAAAAAAAAAATGACACAACAATAAAATTATATGTTTACAACTATAATACTAAAGCACCCAAAAATTAAGTAGTGTTGTATTATAGATGTATAAAAATGAACTATATAAGATCCTTTGATTAATAATAAAATTATTTTAGTCTACTATAATTGTAATAAAAAAAACAATGTCGTTAAAAGGTCTCAAGCCCTGGATGAGAAAAGTGGAGGGTTGCGTTAGGTAGTTGACAACAAGCGTAAAACTTGTCGTATAATAATGACATGAATCCTTTAAAAAACTGTGTTAATGTTAGGGCATCTCTTAGAAACGATATGTTGTATGTTCTAAATACAACGACAAGTGTGAAAGGGTCGCTGCACCGATGCCCGAGTGCAATGTTAAATAGGCAAATGTTCTCACATCACGGACAGATGTGGGAAAAGAAGCCAGTCCATAAACCTAAAATTAGGATAAAAACTTGGAATATATGTTC
>NW_021486300.1:0-1123 GCF_001605985.2 Dendrobium catenatum | reverse complement strand
AGAGTCAAATTCTCATTTAAAACTTAAAAAAAAAAAAATCATTTCTAATACTTTCAAACAAAGCTTTTTTAAGTCTACATTTACCTTTCTTAACACGAGTCAATCTAATACATCTACTCTCCTAACTGGTTCATCGAAAGGCCAATATTTTATGTGGCCAAACCATCTAAGGTGACTCTCTCTGATCTTATTTGCCACTAGAGCTACTCTATTCTTTTCACGTACATACCATTTTGTAGGGGTGTCAAAATTAGGTTCGGGTCGAACCCAATTTTGACCCACTACTATTTGAGAAGACACGAATCTGACCCATTTTTGTAGACGTTCAGAAATTCTAACCTGGACATGACTCGTTGGGTTTCTGGGTTAACCCGACCCGAGACGAAACCACGGTGGCCGAAGAAGCATGTGAATGGGAGAAAATGGTTACTTTCATTGTCGTTACTTCCAATCCAACAAAACAACGGCGAGCTATCATGAGCCTTGTTCCGACCCAACAGGAAGGAAAGTCGTCGAAGGAGGGGAAGAAGTCTTTTATAGTTTTATTGGTTACCTTCAAAATGAGCGAGCTCCCTAGTTCCTCCTATCTTCATCAATGTGTCGTTACTTCTGATCCAACAACCAAACGGTGAGCTGTCGTCTGTCGTGACTCGTGACTTCCGACCCGACAGGAAGGAACGTCGTTGAAGGAGGCAGAGTTTTATGAGATCGACTCATTCAAATTAAAAACTTTACCTCGTGAGTCACGAGAGCAAAGCAGATGAAGTCGATTAGCGAATTGGGTATGAACGGCAGAAGAAAAGGAAAAGCAAATCCTAACCCGGATCCGGGTCAACTTCGGTTTAGCGGTTTGACCCAGACCAGACCTGATTTTTCAAATTGGTCGAATTTTGGAACCCAAACGAGACCCATTTGCCAAACGGGTTGACCCGAACCAGAAATTTTCAGGTCAATTTCGGTCGAATTTTCGGATCGGGTCAAATATTGACACTCGCATCGTTTCACATTGTCTTCAAGAGTAAAGTCACTCTTCCACCTGAGCATCCTCATCTCTGCAACACTTAACTTAATTTTATGCTTCTCTTTTAATGGCCACATTCGGCACCACAAAGCATTGCAGGTC
>NW_021486299.1:0-309 GCF_001605985.2 Dendrobium catenatum | reverse complement strand
CATATTAAATATGAATGATATAAATAACAAATATGGATGGAAGGAATGAAATATGAGTGACATATTTGATATTAAAATAATATAATATGGTATGTATGTAATATTAAATATTTGGGTGTTAGGTATATAAATAGGACAACATAAAATGATATGTATATAAATCCCCTTATTTTGTCTCACATTAAAATATAAATAAATAAAATAAAAAAAAATTTATCTTAATTGAGAGTGCAAGAATTCACCTCCAGAAAATCTCCAGTTAGAATAAGGATCGAGTCAGTGACGAGCTGTGTTACAACCCATCTTCCA
>NW_021486298.1:0-1255 GCF_001605985.2 Dendrobium catenatum | reverse complement strand
GCATGTGTTGGGACTCCTTGAGGAGAGTTTTGGAGTACTTCGGTTTCCCTATGAAGTTCTCCAATCTTATTATGGAATGTGTGGAAAATCCTAGGTTCTCCTTGATGATTAATGGTACTTCTTCTAATTGGATAAATGCTAGAAGCAGCTTTCGGGAAGGTTGTCCTTTCTCACCTTTCTTGTATATTCTTTGCTCTCAACTTTTATCAAATGCTCTTATTGATAAAGGTGAATCTATTGGAGTTCGAATTTGTCCAAATGGCACAAGGTTTTCTCACTTGTTATATGCAAATTATACAATATAATTTCTAAAGCTCGTAAGAAGGTTGTGAAGAAGGTTAACTGTGTTTTGATGGATTTGTGTGATTGGACGGGTCAAAGAATTAACTTTAATAAGTCTGCTATTCTTTTTGGTAAGTCTGTTAAGAGGAGGAGAAGGATAGCCATTACTCGTATTATGGAAATGAAAAAAGTTAGAGAATTCAAATATCTTGGCGTAAAAATTGCTTTGAGGATACTAGTACGTGCTGATTTCCAATTCATTATTGACAAAACTATGAAAATGCTAAATATTTGGGGAAGTAAGTTCATTTCATTGGCAGGAAAGTTTATTCTTGTGAAATCAGTTAGGTTATCTTATCCTACTTTTCATTGTACGCATTCTCTTGTCCCTAAAGGAGTTCTAGAAGAGATTGACAAGATGCGTAGATGTTTTATTTGGAATAACCAAGGTGAAAGGCTTGGCCTTCATTATATTAGTTGGAATGTGTTGTGCAAACCTATTAAGTGGGGAGGTCATGGTCTCCATTCTTGTGCTAGAAGGTTGGACCTTTGAGAGCTAACTTAACTTGGAAATTTTTTCAAGAAAAGGATTCATTGTCACGTAAATCTCTGGTTCCGAAATATGTTTCTTGGTTGAATCAGGTTGGAACATATAAGGGAGGCTCGGTTGCTTGGAAAATTATCTCTGAAGGTGGAAGATTTTTGAATTTGATTGTTAGGTGGGAAATTACAATTGGCAGCTCTATAGATGTGTATAAGGATGTTTGGATTTGGGATAAATGCATTAATAAATGGCCAACATTTGTGGCATCTCCGAATTCAGAGGGATTAACCATGGATAAGCTCATTGTAGACGGTGTTTGGGCTGTTTAGGAGCTATGTATGATCTTCGGCTTGGAGCTTGTGAAGCTAATATGTCAAATTCAAATTATGCCCGATATAGTTGAGGATATAATGGAACTGTTATTTCAAA
>NW_021486297.1:0-270 GCF_001605985.2 Dendrobium catenatum | reverse complement strand
CTGCCAGTACTTCTAGAGATCAGCCAGTTTTGCCCCCAGTTGCACTAGATCCCCTGAGAGTAGACAGGGTTCAGAGAGCAGTGCCTGCAGCACCTTCAGTTATCCAGAGTCAGCCATCTTTATAGGAGAGACTTAATAAAGAATATCCCTTTAAAAGAGAAAGCATAAGGAAAATATTCAAATGCTTGGCTCGGAAAGATATTTTGACATTCCCATTTAATAAGAGAAAAAATGAAGGACAAACAGAACATCCACTCTATTGCCCATTTC
>NW_021486296.1:0-460 GCF_001605985.2 Dendrobium catenatum | reverse complement strand
TTTTTTGACCTCGTTCTGTATTACTGATCTTCCCAAAGTCTTTTCTCTGATAATCTAACATAGGAAGAAGTCCGCTACTACTGGAGCTTTCCCTATCGCTGATAGCCAGCCATATATCCATATCTATTAATTTCTCTTTAGATATATTTTCTACCAATCTATCGTTCAAATAGTTATTAAGCTTTTTTGTAGGATAGAAATCTGTTTAATTTATTTATAAATGATCTTAAGATCATAAATTATAAAATTTTTAGAAAAAATATTGTGGAGAAGTAAAGATCAAGTCATGACCTCTTCATTGAGAGTTGAAGTATAAACAACTATGTCAAAATCCAATTTGATGTACCTAATCATTGGAGACTTTATACGATCAAAAAATTTGATTTTTGTTCTTTTATTATGTCTGCTCTCGATAGTTTGCGTTGGCCTAAACTTCTTCATCCTTTTTTCTATTGTTACA
>NW_021486295.1:0-235 GCF_001605985.2 Dendrobium catenatum | reverse complement strand
AAGATATGTATTTTAAAAAATAAACAAGACACTAAATATATAAATATAAAATGCATAATTAAAGATAACAAATATTAATGAAATGCATAATAGTTTACTATAAACTTATAATAAAAAATATTTTATTATGTACTATTGCATAATAAAATTTATCATACAAATTACATAAAAAACTCTAAATATTTTTTTCAAATATAGAGCTTAGAGAGAGCACATAAATTGATCGAATAAGACA
>NW_021486294.1:0-2559 GCF_001605985.2 Dendrobium catenatum | reverse complement strand
GTAGTAAATGAAGACAAACAAAAAATAAAAAATAAAAACTAAAAATAAAAGAAAAATAAAAAAATAAAATGTAGTTAAATTGAAGACAGTATTATCTATTGTAATGGAAGTGGTACAATAGGGAAAGAAAGAAGAAAAGTAACATGCAATGAGAGCACAGAAACAAAATGTAAAAGCAGTAAAACTTTTCTTAAGGCTTTTTTCCCTGAAATATGTATTTACAATCTTACAGTTCATGCTTTTATAGAAAAGAAGAATATAGCAAGATATCCAATAGTTTTTGTGATCATTTCTAGTTGCAATGTAAAGAGAAAGTGGTTTTTTAAGATTAAACTGAATAAAGCAAATTATTCAAAGAAAGTGGAGATTAGCCCGTGAAGGAGCAGCCCGGACAAGGCTTGAATAAAGCTACAGCATTAATTAATGCTTGAATCTGTTTTTAATAGTCCCCCCGCAAGTTTAATAGTTTCGATCCATGAAGCTATTAAATTGGATTGAGGAAGAATATAATTTTGTTGTAGATTAGAAGTTTTTTGTATATATATATATATACACATTTTGAATCGTTTAGTAGATATATGAGAAGCACCAATAATAGTTAGTATTAATACAGTACCATGAAAAAATAAAATGATGATCTACTTCCAATGAGCGCTTAGTTCTAGCAATGAAAAAGAGAATTTTGAGCTAAAAACGAACATTCTGAAATATTTCAATAGTTAACAGCCGGGGTGGGAGTTTATAGAGGAACTTTGGAACTACTTACATAAAGCCGACGTAGCCAAATTTAATATCCAATAGTTTTATGAGAGGAGGGGCTCTGCATTACAGACTGCGTAAATAATGAGCAACAATAGTTTTGTTTCTTGGCTTGATCTCATTAAAAGACCAAAGTGTACAAAAAAATGCCGTAACCTTGTGGTAAGAATTTCTATCAATTGGGATCCACCAGCCTCCAATTCAAAATTTGCATGATGCAGTTCAGTTTGCAGCTAACCCCTATAATTTTATTGGTAAGTCCAATATCCACCTTACTTTAAGCATAATGAGAGTAACCCTTATTAGTAGTTAAAATGAATCAACTGCGGGGGAGTGCATAAATTGACATAGCTTTAACTGTAACAACAAAATGAACAAAAATCCTGGTCCTCTGTAATAGTAACATCTTACAGGTGAAACCAACAAAATGGTTTTATAACAGATAATTTGGACTTTTTAAAATCAATAATGGTTTTGTGCATATTAACATTGCCTCGATAGATTTCACAGTGTAAAAATGATTAACATTGGGGATACATCCATTTGGTATAATCGGCCACTCAAAAAACAAAAAGCGCTAACAATCAGAGTAATCAAATAGTGGAAAAAAAAAAATTTAAACCGAAGAAAAATGTTATATGTGAATCCACTGGTCAATTTGACCAGTATACTTTTTGAGCAACAAGTCTATTTGATACAAGCTACAGACCATCAACCTGAGTAAAAATTGTTTGAAAATATCCATTTTCACCGCTAACACTTTTATTAGGAAAGAAAAAGGAAACAAAGTTCCCCAATGCCTTTGAGTAATAAAAAAAGGGAACAAGTCTTGAACTCTCTTTTTAGATATAACACCGTCCCCTAGTGTGCATATTATTTTATGGCAGCAAAACGAGGTTAAGGAGGGGTAAGCCAATTTGATGAGAAGGAATGTTGAAGAGTAAAGGAATGTGCTATGGCCTTACGATTTTGCCGTGTTTTTTTGGTCTCTAGTAAAGCCAATAGGAGGAGGTTCTGAGATAATACATTATCACTATAAGCTATTTTTATTAAAGCCTTGCATGCATGACGTCCACATAATTAATTATAAGAAAAAATAAGTTTTAACAAAGGGACCATTTGGAATAGCTTTCCAACTTTTTTTTTTTCTTTTAAATTTAATTTCATTTACATTTTAATAGGAAATAAAAAAATATGTTTTCTATTCATTAAGTATTATTTTTGTTTTTATTAAAAGTTACTAAAAAATGATAATGATTCGTGGTGATGATATCAAGGATGATGACAGGTAATGGCCGATTTAATTTTCATTTAAGAAAAAAGGAAAATACTTTAAAATATCTAAATATTATTTTTGAGTATTTTAAAAAATAATTAGATTTATTGTTTAAAACAAAAGTAAATAATTAAAAAAGTGAAAGTCAAATATATTTTAAAAAAATAAAGGTGATCCTAAACAACCTCTAAGCTAATGATTGCTCTAACATTATGGCGAAGCACTAATGTACCCAACAACCCAACACTAGTCAACATTTCAGAAATACTAATGCACACTATAGAAAAATCGGTCATTACCAGCGGATTTTTCGAGCTGGCGACTTTCCGGTGGTAATGAGATTTTCCTGCGATTTTCTGATGAATTTTTCCCCGCCGATATAAACGACATAGGAAACTGAAATTGCTAGTTTATTTCTGGCGGCATACCGGCGGCCATAGCCAACGAAAATTATTATTATTTTTAAATGAAGCCGCGCGCCCAACTACCTGCCCGCCTTGGCTGCCTGATAGCCTCCCACGTTG
>NW_021486293.1:0-224 GCF_001605985.2 Dendrobium catenatum | reverse complement strand
ATTTGATAAAGTTTATTTTATTTGAAATTAAAATAAATTTTAATGTTTTTTAATTCAAAATTAAATACAAATGTATATGATTTGAAATTAAACTTTAATTTTTATTTATTTAATATATGCATATTTAAATTCATGATTAAAATAAAAATTTTCACAACTAAAATAGTTAGTTTTTTTATGAGAAAAAAATTATGTCAGAATATTCTTATAGACTACCAAGTCTG
>NW_021486292.1:0-1877 GCF_001605985.2 Dendrobium catenatum | reverse complement strand
TTTTTAATCTTGTTTAATTAGATTCCTAACAATGGTATTGGCCTACCCATCAGTCACTCTCGCTTAACCATATTCCCCTCTCCCTTTAGATATATTCTTTTTTTTCCTTAAAAATATTATGTAAGTGCTCAATATGGCCAAAAAAAATTTTTCCCCTCAACTCTTTGTAAATGATAAAATTTATATCAATTTCAAGATATATTCTTTTTTTGGTAAGGATCATTGCTCTAAAGCTATCTTGATACAATGTGAGACTAAGGTTTCGTTTGTGATGGCTTTTATTTTTGTATTAAAAAGTTGCTTTAAGAAGCAGCAAAAAAGTCATCCCAAATGAAACCTAAGTATGAAAACTATATGAGTTGCTCCACTCAAAACTTTGTGCTTACATTTTACATAAGCCTCCTCCGAGGCTCCGACCAATTGCATCATTACATAGGTCATCCCTCCTTTATAATTCTACATCATCTACTCTGTAAGTTCATCTTGCATATATATTCATCATCTTTATCTCGATTTGCTTATAACTCAAAAGTTATTTTTAACACCTCTCAATTACTACTTACCATCCACTGAAGCTTTTGTTTTCTTATGTTTAACCTCTCTGGTCACATCTTATGATATATATGATTTTTCGCCAACTTTGTTGATCATTTTTACTCATCACTTATATCATCTTTATTATGTCTCGGTGGGCTTAATTAGTGGTGCAAGCATTTAATTTCTCCCCCACTAGCTCATTCACATTCATGTGTATTATAATTGATAAGTGGATCTCCTGAGCTTAATTTATGACCTTAAGTTTTACTTATAGTTTGCATGGCCTCCAAATCCCCTAAACCCTTAAACCCGTTTGGTGATTTTAAATAAGCTGGTCTAGTCAACTTAATAAGTCTCTCCTATAAGGTTTAGACCATCAAACTATAAATGAGTTTATTGCAGTTTACCATTGGACTAAATAAGATATGTTTGAACCCTAACTTGATCTAGTAGGACTTAATTAGGTAAATAGATCCTAGAACATATAATTACACAAATTTCTTTTGGCTGATATAACTAACATGTCCCAACAAATTACCAATAATCTAATAGAGCCAAATAACCCTTTGTTCTAGCTTGATTGAACTCTTTAACTAATTTAGCCTAAATGAACCAATTTGATATTAGATCAAAATCATTAAATTGATCAAATTGATTGAACCTCAAGCTTGAAATAAGTTTCAATAGGGTAATCATACATGAATTAGCTTTAATTAGCCCTTGAGTAGGCCAATTGGCTTTATTAACCCAATTTAAACCTTTTGGCAAATTTGTCCAAGATAACATTTGAAAACAATTTCAATTGATTAATGATGGATGCAGTGAAGTAACCTAAAGAATTGCAAAAATGATTCAAGACTCTATCACTCCCTAAATAATGCTTAGATTTTCTTTAATATAAAATATATAAAAACTCTACTTAATATACACAAGTATACGTGTCGAATCAAGTAATACAGTGATAGAGTAGAGTACCAATACCATGAGAAATAATGTATATACTAGTACAGTTTACTTCAACACTAAAATTGTTTGAACCCTTTGGTCCAAATTGACCAAATTGGTACAAATTGAACCTTAAGATTCTTTGACCCAAGCTTGGTGTGCCATTTGACCAAGTTTTGTCAGAACCTAGCCCATTTGGTGATTGAAAAACTTAAAATCTCTACTTACTTTAATTTTAATGATATTACTTACCATGAGTATTTATATAGTTTATATAAGATTTATCGATCATATTTCATTGGTTCTTTTTCTAGTCTCCTATTGTAAAATCTTTTATACGAGAAAGACGTACACCCTTATATCATAAATTTTCCCCACCCTAAGCCTATCACTTT
>NW_021486291.1:0-313 GCF_001605985.2 Dendrobium catenatum | reverse complement strand
CTAATAAATCTTCAAAATATTAAGATGAAAAGCATGAAAAAATAAATTCAATGTGCTACCTCTTGGGCAATGATGATGAGGCTTCAGTGTGCCACCTATTTGGCTTAGCTTGTTGGCAACTTTGGTGGTCTTTTTGTGGGTTGGGATTTGTAGACTGTCGCTCTTCGTTTGCTACCCCCAATGGAAGGTCCTTACTTGACTTGAGGGTGGGTGTTCGTTGCCTCCTGAGTCCGAATCTTCACATTTGCTTATTTTGTACTTTATTTTCATTTTGTTATGTGATTTGATTTTTCAACTCATTATGATTATCTTT
>NW_021486290.1:0-1887 GCF_001605985.2 Dendrobium catenatum | reverse complement strand
CAAATTTCATCCCGAAAAGCCCAAATTCAACAATTTTGGGGTCCCCGGACACATTTTTCGACGTTCCGAACTATATTTTGGCACTTCCAAAGCTCAACGGGACCTCTATGGCCAAATTTGTACAAACGTTCAACTCTCGGAACGTAATTTTTTGCGGTTCGGCAAATGTAAAATTCCAGAACAAGTATTTTCGGACTCCTAGAGTTTTGACGTCCGAAAATAGGGGGGTAATCGATACGTCATCACAAATTTATCTTGATCGGACACGAATCTTGAGGCAAAAAGCTATTTGAAAACTTCAAATATTAAATTCAGGAGCCTCTGAACTCCGATTTCAGCGAGCTTATAGTCAAACTGAGCGTCTGGGAAATACAAACCCAACGACACCAAATTCGACCCAATCCGAGCCCAAATGGGTCCAAATCAAGGACCTAAAGCGCTGTTGGAAGGTTCAAATCGCAATTTGAGTTTTCAAACGGTCTCCGATTTTAACGAGCTTATACTCGAATCGCGCGGCTCGACGAGATGAATCCAACGAGCCCAAGATCACTGAATTCCGACATCATTAATACCTCCAAATGACCAACAAATGGTGCACGATCAAAGGGTTCAATATCGGCCGTCCATTCAAACCACTCCATATTTGACCATGATCTCACACCTATTTACAAGCCATGCCACTCCAGAAAAACTATAAATAGAGCTCTCATTCTTCACAAAGGGAACTCAAGTGAAGAGAGAGAAGAAGAAGAGAAGAAGAAGGAAAAGGGAAAAAGGCGAATCCTCTCCTCCTCGACCACCACCGGAGCTCTTCCCGCCGCCTGAATACCCCGGAACTCTGCCGGATTTTCGGGAAACGATGGGATTCTGCAAAACTTTGTAAATTTTCTTCAAGTTGTAATATGATCATCCCGATTTGTGGGACGAATCAGTTTATTGTAATTTACAAAAACACTAGTTGAATTTTACAACTGGGCGAGACCCCGTGGTTTTATCCCTTTTTGGGTTTTCCACGTATAAATCCCAGTGTTCTTTCATTTTCCTGTTTGTGTGTTAAATTTATGTGCAACGCTTAGGGGTGTAAACGAGTCGAGTCGAGTCGAGTTTTGGCTCTTATCGAGCTCGGCTCGTCGGTCAGGTAATCAGCTCGAACTCGAGCTCGAGCTCGAGTCGAGCTCAAAATATGAGCTCGAGCTCGACTCGCAACAGTGCAAGCCGGCTTATCGAGCGGCTCGACGAGCCAGCATCGCTTCCCGCAAGCGAGCTCCCGCCCGCGCCGATTAACCGAAGTCTGAATTCAGCTTAATTTTAAATGTTAAATTCTGCAGTGCATTTAATATTTTAGTATTTTAATATTTAAGCATAGGTTCCAAATGAAACTTCCTTCTCCACTCACCCATAAACGATTCCAAAATATGGATTCTAACTTTTCTTCCACCCGCTCAAAGACAAATAATTAATATTAAATACATTAATGTCTCTCTGTCAAATCTCTCTCTCAAAATTCAAATCCAGGAGTCCATCTGTCACATTGGGTGACCGATGCTGGTTGCATTGAGCCCAGTGCGCAAGCCAACTTCTGTACACCGAGCAGCACCCTTGAGCCCAGCGTGTTTATGGCGGGATTTAAAGTTTTTTCTTTTAAACGGAGCGGGAATTAGAAAATAATGTTGTTTAATCAGGTTAACAATGGTTATTTTAGACTAGATAAAAAAATAATTTAAATTTAACAGTTAATTCGAACCGCCGGCTCGCGAGCTCACGAGCCGAGCATGGTTCAAGCTCGAACTCGAGCTCGCCTTAATAAACTGAGCTCGAATTCGAGCTCGAGCTCCGACTCGGTGAGCTCAGATAAGCTCGGCTCAGCGAGCAACCCATTAAATGAGT
>NW_021486289.1:0-329 GCF_001605985.2 Dendrobium catenatum | reverse complement strand
AGTTTGATTAACATCCTTGTCAACAATCCCTACGGCGCGGTGTTCTTACGATCAGTTAAAGCTTCAGATGAGGTGAAAAATGCTACATTCATTTTCAATTTACTTGGAGTTATTGAGGAGATTGGAGAGCAATTGGTTGTCCAGGTAGTAACTGATAATGCCAGTGCATACAAAGCAGCTGGTCATATGTTAATGGAGAAGATGACACACCTATATTGGACACCCTGCACAGCACATTGTATTGATCTCATTTTGGAGGATCTTGGTGACTTACCTCAGCACAAGAGTGCTTTTTCTAAGGCGAAGAAAATTACAAAGTTCATCTACAA
>NW_021486288.1:0-366 GCF_001605985.2 Dendrobium catenatum | reverse complement strand
ATTTTTACCCTTACACCAATATACACAAACTATAAAAAAAATTAGAAGTTAATTCTGAATGGTGTATGAGTTATGAATTTTCAAAATTTGAGTTAAAATCTAACCCAAACTTTAAAATTCAAGATAGCAAAATCTAGTGTTCATCAGGGGTTAGGAAAATTATGGTATGTATCAAACATTCCCAAGTTCATCTTGTCCAAATTTAAGCTTCATTGGACCACTGGATAATGAGTAATGAAGAAGAATTAATTTTTAATAAAAAATTAATAACTCTTTTTTTTTTTGAAAGAAATGCATAAAATGCATTAAAGGAACCAAAGAATTACAAATCAAAGTAAGCCTAAAGCATCACATTCCTCCTTCAAG
>NW_021486287.1:0-240 GCF_001605985.2 Dendrobium catenatum | reverse complement strand
GAGAAAGAAACGGGAGTAAATGACGCTTAGAGAGAGAGAGAGAGAGCAAGTGAGAGCAAGAGAGAGCAAGCGAGAGAGAGGGAGGGAGAGAGAGAGAGAGCAAGTGAGAACAAGCTTGAGAAAGAATAAGAGAGAGCAAGAGGGAGCAAGGGAGAGAGCAAGAGAGGGAGAGGGAGAGAGAGAGAGAGGAGAGAGAGAGCAAGTGAGAGCAAGCTAGATAGAGCAAACTAGAGAAATAAT
>NW_021486286.1:0-226 GCF_001605985.2 Dendrobium catenatum | reverse complement strand
TTTTATGTATAAATACTATCAAAATATTTACATGAAAAGATATATTTAATTTCAAATATGTTAAGATTATTTTTGTTTTTATATATTTATATTAGTAAATATAAAGAGTTATGTGTTAGATGCATAAATATATAAGAATCTCGTGGTATGTATGCAAATCTTTCTTTGAAATTTTTTGAGGTATTGTTATGATTAAATCCTATTATTAATTTAAAGTTTTATAAGT
>NW_021486285.1:0-298 GCF_001605985.2 Dendrobium catenatum | reverse complement strand
TGGAATGGCCTGTATTTAAAGAAACGGCCATATCATCCAGGACGATCGCAGAATCGTCCAGGATGATTTGGTTCAATTATTGTGTACAAGCTGATGGGTCAAAAAGGCGGTCAGATCGTCCGGGCCGATCAGATATCGACCAGTATGATTAGACACAGGTGATCATCCCGAAGAGTCAAGCCAGACGACCATTGAAAAAGAAGATCGTCCGGGCCGATTAGGTGAATCGTCCAGGATGATGCACAATAATTTATCATACCAGCCAAAGTTAAAATGTTTTAAATCTGTGACACGTGTA
>NW_021486284.1:0-228 GCF_001605985.2 Dendrobium catenatum | reverse complement strand
TAAATGTAGAATATATTTTTAAATGATTAAGCTAATCCAATTTGGTTCAAGTTAATTTTAAATTTTGAATAATAATTTAATTGTTTAAATCTCTCTTATCAATTATATTTAAGCTTAGAAATTTAAAATTGATTTTATCAATTAAGTGTTTTTTTTAAATTAATTAGTTCAATTAATTAAAGTTTTTTATTTTAATTATTTTTTTAATTAGTCAATTTAAAAAAAGTT
>NW_021486283.1:0-248 GCF_001605985.2 Dendrobium catenatum | reverse complement strand
TAGAGAGAGTCGCCTTAGATGGTTTGGTCACATAAAATGGCGACCTTCTGATGACCCACCCGGTTAGGAGAGTAGATGTATTAGATTTGACTAATGTTAATAAAGGTAGAGGTAGACCTAAAAAGACTTGGTTAAAAAATATTAGGAATGACATTTCTTCATTAGATTTAATCGAGAAATGCTTTATGGTGCCAAATGTTGGCCATTAAAGGAGAAGCATAATACTAAGTTAAGTGTGTCAGAGATGA
>NW_021486282.1:0-317 GCF_001605985.2 Dendrobium catenatum | reverse complement strand
GAGGATGTCCTTAACATACTTTGACTGACTAAGAAATTTACCTTCCATAATTTGCTTAATGCTAAATCCTAGAAAGTAACTTAAATCTCCCATTAGACTCATCTAAAATTCACTACTCATTGTTTTAGAAAAATTATCTCAAAGATTTTTATTTGAAGATTCAAAAATAATGTCATCCACATAATTTTGTACAATGAGTATATCCTTTCCAAATCTCTTTAAAAGGAGAGTTATATCCACACTTCCTTTTAAAAAAAAAAAATTCAAGTAGGAAGGTGCTCTGTTGCAACCCATGACCCCGAGTTTGAGATTTTGAT
>NW_021486281.1:0-245 GCF_001605985.2 Dendrobium catenatum | reverse complement strand
AATTCTTTTTTCGTATTAGAAATGGAAATCAGTTGTAGATGAATTACTATTTGATATGACTATCACTATATTTTGAAGTGGAAAATGAGGAGTTTGATTGGAGAGTTCCTTAGGGTTATATATTTTTATTAAAAATATTGTTGTTGTTTTTAAAATACTCTATTTATGCTCTTACCAAAAAAAATTCCTTCCGGAATGCATTCTTGTTTTCCTCTAAAATCACAATTTGGATGGCTAAAGGAAGA
>NW_021486280.1:0-214 GCF_001605985.2 Dendrobium catenatum | reverse complement strand
CCTAGCCGCTGATCATAGGATTAGGAGCCTTAAATACTCAAAATTAGGTTTAGAAAAGGACTTTTTGCTCTTGCTTTCTCTAGAGACTTCCCTAGCCTCTGAGATTTTGTGTGAGAGCTCCTGCAACTTCCCCCCACCCTTCCCGACCTAATCCCGACGAGGAAACTTCGCCGGCGACGAGATCTCCGGCGAGCCGAGGCCAAGAAACTTCCAA
>NW_021486279.1:0-352 GCF_001605985.2 Dendrobium catenatum | reverse complement strand
TATTTGGATTGATTGTAGAAGGCTTCCAAAGTAATCAGCAATTGAAATGCATGAAGATTATTTGATTTCTTAGTGCTCTTTTCTTGGGAATTCGTTATATATTTTTTTAAAAATTAATAGTTTTATTTTCATTTAACATATGAGTGAAAAAGAAATTTATATTTTTTGAGAAGCTTTTATGTTATCTATAGAGTTCAAAACAAAGCATAACATTTAGGCTTCATTTGAGACTTCATTTGAGATAACTTTTTAATGCTTTCCAGAACAGCTTTCTAATATGAAAATTTCTTAAAAAATGTAAAAAATATTGATCTGGATTCATATGTTACAACTTTCTTACTCAAATTTTTTT
>NW_021486278.1:0-215 GCF_001605985.2 Dendrobium catenatum | reverse complement strand
ATTATGATAATAATATATTGAATAATTGATAAAATTCATGAATAATGCAGATAAAAAAATAAAAAATAATAATACATTAAAGTTGAATGTCCTGCCATAATATTTATAATCGCATTAATGATTGCATTTACATGATTGCACATCAAACTTGTTGAGCGTGCAACACTACAGCACAACAGTGGGGCACTGGCATGGAATTCGACGTAGTGGCTTTG
>NW_021486277.1:0-411 GCF_001605985.2 Dendrobium catenatum | reverse complement strand
CAAAAGGGGATATAGACCTATTCAATGGGATTTAGGGAGTGATTTTTGGTGTGCTGATTATGTGTAGGATAAGGAGTGTAGAGCCACTGATTTTTCCCCAATCCAAGCCTAGAATATACCCCCATAGTAATTTGAAGGTGACTTAGAGCTCACCTTGGGTGGTTTAGTTAACCACCTTAGATTACTCCACTTGGGCTCAAATTTGGTGGGTTTAGTCCCTAGGCTCAAGTGATCCTATGATCCAAATTTCATCAAATTTGGAGTTTATTTGGTTCCCCAAGTAGGAGCCTAAAAAATCCTTCTTAGAAATGGACTTAATCCCAATTAATTGATAATGAGCTATTCTTAATTTGTAAAATCCATTAAAATGTCCATAATTGTTCCTAATTAATCCCCTAATCAATAGGAATT
>NW_021486276.1:0-552 GCF_001605985.2 Dendrobium catenatum | reverse complement strand
TGGGGTTGTTTGGCTTCCTCTTTTTACCTATATATATATGTGTTGTTTTGTAAAAAAAGAGAGATTATGTGAGGATTTTTGGAACAAAACATGAGGGTTTTTCTTGGGAAAGCTTGCGAGCTATGTCCCCCTTTCTCTTCTCCTATCTATGAATTCTTCTCGGGATTCTTATCTAATTCTTCTTGCCGCAAGTGGCCACCCCATTTGTATTTTTCTTCTTAAACGCTATAGTAGTTTTAGGTGTTTTATGATATAAGTTTGTAAGCGTCGTCTTTATAATATGAAAGTTAAGTTACGTTTTGTTTAAGTGTTATTTTTTTGTTTGTTTATGGTATTTTCTTATCTTCAATGAAAGACAATTGTTTTTAGGCAATCAAGATACTCTATGTGACTTTTTAATTGCATCAATTTGGTATCAGAGTCTTGGTTAGTATATTCCTAGGTTTTTCGTGTCTTTTTTAAGTATTTAGGAAAAAAATGGAAAAATTTGATGAAATTGAGCCTGAGGTTGGAGATAGTAAACCAAATGTTCTCAACGAAGATATTCCTATG
>NW_021486275.1:0-238 GCF_001605985.2 Dendrobium catenatum | reverse complement strand
AATAAATTTTCCAAAAAAAGTAGAAGAACATGACGAGTAATGCTTCGTTTGGGATGCCTTTCTTACTGTTTCTTCAAATAGCTTTCAAATAAAAAATAAAAATTTGAGTGCTAAAAAGTTATTAGAGAGTCGTCCCAAACAAACCTTAAGACGTTTTAGTCTTGATGTTTACATAAAAGTGAAATCAAGCCCAATGGCTGTTCTAACTGTTTGTGGATAGCTTTACAAATATGGAAGA
>NW_021486274.1:0-362 GCF_001605985.2 Dendrobium catenatum | reverse complement strand
TTTTGAGATATAATCTAGGCTAGAATTTTGATAAAAAGTCATTACATAAAAATTATAATTGAATTGAATGTCTCTGTGAGTTGAATCAGTTCACAACAAAAGTGAATCGATCCTAAACCAACGAGCTCAAAATCACTTCATCTTAAATAATTTAGACACATGAAACTTGAATGAATAATCTATAATCATGGGGACTGTTTTGCATTTTAGGTATATTTTCAGAGAATGTAGCTCTTAAAACTTATAAATAGATCATCACTCTCCACAAGAAGGAGAGGAGCTTAAATTTTTGACTCAAATCAATGTCAGTCTATCACCAACGACAATTGTTATTGAAAAAATGATATTCCATCACAATAATC
>NW_021486273.1:0-717 GCF_001605985.2 Dendrobium catenatum | reverse complement strand
TTAAATAAAAATGTTCTTGCAACATTGATGTATGTTTCAATATTAAATATTTTTATGTGTTTATGATTTTGTTTGTGTGATTTTTTCCTTTTAGAGTCTGTGCTTCTTTGTTGTTTTTGGTATTTATTCTGTATTATTTTGTTTTTGAATTGTTGTTTTTGTTTGAGTGCAAAATTAATGTTTTTAAGTCATCATCGTCCAGGATGAAATATTTTCATACGGGACAATTTGTGTACTATGTCAAAGTGTTAGATTTAAAACCATTTGCATGTAGTTTTCAGTGCTAACTTTGTCTGGATGATCGTCATAATCGTCTGGGATGAATTGTTTTTCAAATGAACGGACGATTGAATAAAGCAGTTGAATGGATAAAGTAGTTTTAAATACTAACTTCATCCGTACTAATCTTTGGTTTGTTTGGATGAACACGTGTCAGTTTGATGTAGGTGATGGTTTCAACTGCCATTAAAGATATATAAGTTCTGATTGTCCCGGGATGAACACGTGTTCGTCTGTACGATCAGAATGGTAAAAAGTCTATATGAAAGGATGCTTCATAAGTCGCATTGATTACAAAAATTCGTTTCATTCTGGTCGTATTAGATCGTCTGTACGAAATATTTTCATACGGGACAGGCAGAAATTTTGTATAGGACGAATTATTTTTGTCTGGTACGAACGAATCATTTTGAATATATAGGCTGTCTTTTCAACTCA
>NW_021486272.1:0-263 GCF_001605985.2 Dendrobium catenatum | reverse complement strand
TTTCTGTACGATTCTGATTTATTCCGTACGATCCTATTTGATCTGTGATTTGAAGCTTTGTGATCTCTGTTCTGAACTCGGATTTTGATATACTCCAGTTTTCTATATCTGATGTATGATTTCTGATTGATCTGTTATATGTTCTGTCTGTTATACGATTTCTATACGATTGTTTGAATTTTGTACGGATACTTTTCTGATATGTTTTCTGATGTAAGTTTTTGATTATTTTGATTGGTGAGTGATGTCTTGCTGAGCTGTTA
>NW_021486271.1:0-893 GCF_001605985.2 Dendrobium catenatum | reverse complement strand
TTGAGAACAAGTTCCTCTTTATCATTGAAATCTTTGATTATTTCAGTTCCTTCTCCGCTCATAACAGGAATTAAATTTTTAATCTTCATCTCATCCACTGATTTAGTAGGAGGGCCCATCTCGTTTATTGGTATTATCCTTGCTATGGAATCAAGGTTTCCATTAACAATTTCTCCTTCTTCAGCCATCACTGCATCCCCCTTGTTTTCTTCCAGATTTTTAGCCAACTTATCATGAACAAAGTGCTTAACTAAAGCTGCCTTTAGAGAAGGTTCCAGATTAATAATTTCCTTCTTCTTTTTGACCTCCTATGCTTCTTTAGAAAAACCACGAACAGGTTTTTTATTTTTTTTATAATTTACATGAACCCATGGTCCATATGTACCATCCTTCTCAACCTCTTGATTATTTTTTCCCTGAATTTGAAATTCCTACCTCTGTACATTAGCACCAAACAGATTAGTTTCCACCTCTTTCTTGGCATCCTCCTCCACCTGGGTGGATGAAGATCAATATTGATTCTTCACTTAAAAGTAATAACATGTTTGGAATTGGAGGCATGGTTAGGGATGATAAAGGAAGATTTTTGTTAGCATTTGGAGCCCAATACTTGCATTGAAACATAGCTCGGGTGGAGTTGAAGGCTGAGTATTATTTATAGAATATTGTGCAAGATTGGATGTGTGAAGCTCAAGGTGTGATTATAGAAGGTGAAAACTTTAATATTATAAAACTTCTTCAATTAGATTTAAAGAATTGGAAAAATAATGGAAGAATTGTACAGAATTTGGGTTTTTTACAAGATTTCAACCAAGTCTTGTTTTTTTCCTATACTAGAGATTGTAAGAAATTAGCAGATGTTTATGCTAATTTGGCTTTAGAAAAGTCTTTTA
>NW_021486270.1:0-354 GCF_001605985.2 Dendrobium catenatum | reverse complement strand
GGCATAAAATAAAAAATAAAGTAAAACGTTTTTCTAAAATTCTATGTTTAAAATTGTGCTACAAGAGGCGCGCATCTGCGCAATTCTTCCCAAAGGCGCCTCGAGGCGCACATAATTTGGAGCCTGGATGAGGCGTACGACTCACCTTGTGTGAGGCGCGCCTCAATTGCGCAATTATGGGTGAGGCGTACGCCTCATCCAAATGGCCCCATCTACTTAAAATGAGCCATTCTTTTCCCCCACACCTGTTCGGCCAAGGTATTTCCTGAAAATTCCCTCCTGCAAGCTCCAGTTCGCGAAAAATAGAGGATCCCGCACGGTCGACCTCCAGTCCCGCCGCCTCTCCCGCCAGCG
>NW_021486269.1:0-231 GCF_001605985.2 Dendrobium catenatum | reverse complement strand
TTGAGGTCCCTGAAGTCGATGCAGATACGAATCTGGCCATTCTTTTTCTTTACAGGGACGATATTGGCAATCCAATCGGCGTATTTTTCTTCTCGGATGAAGCCTGCATCTATGAGCTTCTTTGTTTCTGCAATCACCTGCTCTTCAATCTCCAATCTCATTCTCCTTGGAGTTTGTTTGACGGGTGTTACATCAGGTTTGATTGCTAATCTGTGAACTGCTACGTCAGGG
>NW_021486268.1:0-769 GCF_001605985.2 Dendrobium catenatum | reverse complement strand
AAGGATATTCGATCAATAGACCACCTTTATTCAATAACATTTCATTCAATTTTTGGAAAACTCGCATGTCTACTTTTCTATAATCTCTTAACTATCGCATATGGATATTAGTACATGAAGGTTATACTAAACCTTCTAGAATTATTGATGGCATTATAATAGAAACACCAAAGATAGATTGATATAGGTGATAAGCATAAAGAAAAGAATATAGCGTTGAAAGACACTGATTCAGAAAGTGATCAATCAATGCTTGAGGATGAAGAAAATATTGCACTTATGACTAGACAATTCAAAAGCTTTCTTAAGAGAAAGCAACAAAGACAATAACATTGGAATAAAGGTAAGTTCAATAATAGTACAAAAGTTTATGATAAAGTCATTTGTTATGAATGCAATAAGCCTAGTTAAATAAAGATTGATTGCCCAAATATTAAATCTAATCCTAACAAGGATAAAATTGAGGAGAAAACTAATATCAAGAAGGGCAATAGAAGGATACAAAGAGCTTTCTGGGTTGACTCAGCTTAAGAAACTTAAAAATAGAATTAGAAAAGGAGTACAAATTTGTGCTTAACGATAGATAAACTTGATCATTCATATTAAGAGGAGGTATGTGATCTATCTTATGATGAATTATTTGAAGTTTCTGAGAAAATTCATAATGCATATAGCAAACTCAAAAAATTGCATGCTAACCTTAATATTTAGCATTTGAATTTACAAAAAGAGTATGAAAATCTTAGAAAAGATCATGCAGACATAGATA
>NW_021486267.1:0-247 GCF_001605985.2 Dendrobium catenatum | reverse complement strand
GGGGGTTCTTCTTGTATTTGTATTGTACCTTTTTTTTATTAAAGAAAGCCGCTATTTTTTCTATCTTTACCTTTTCCTTAATTCCTTTTTTTTTTGCTCAAAGTTCTTATTTATTCTTTATGTTGTGCTAATCCAACACAAATTTCTATATAATTTCTTGAAATTTGTTTTCTAAAAAGTACATTCATATTGACATGACATCTCAAACAGATATAATTTGATCGTATATAAATAGATCTTTTTATCC
>NW_021486266.1:0-689 GCF_001605985.2 Dendrobium catenatum | reverse complement strand
TCTAGAGGCTACCCTCCAATTTTGAGCCCATTCTGAGATCTCTAACCTCAGAACATGAATTAAAATCCAAAGGCTGTAAAACCTTCAAATATTTACAGCCTATGCCATTGGACCTAACCCATTGAAGATTTTGATCTTAGAGTCTTTATCAAAGCCTCCAATCACTTCCAAATTCTTGATTATAACATATTGAGCAGTAAACTGCATTTTGAAGTCGCACCTCCAACCGTCCTTCAGTCCCAACGCCTGAAGGAGAACTGTATGCCACCGCCCCCTGAAGCTTCCTGATAGAGAAGCCATTTGTTGAGGCCTTCTCTATGGTAATCTCTCCATCCCAAGCTCCCTAGCTAGGTAGTCTGGTCAAGTGTGAAGAAAACCTTCACCCCAACGGATCTCCACCGTTGGATCGGAAGTTTCCACCGTCTTGATCCTCCCTGTGAAATTTCAACGGAGTTTACCGACGGGATCGCCCGGATCAAGCCGGAGAAGCCCTGCGGTCTCGGATACGAGCGGAAGGGTTAAGACGAAATCCCAACCGTTGATCTTGATCAACGGCTCAGATTAAACCCCTCGGTATAGAAGAGCTGTTAATCCCAGCCGTTCGATCCGCCATCCAACGGCTGTGGTTAACCCGGTCGTTAACCGTTAGAGTCAATCATTGCCTGGCGAATCGACGCGCGGCGCGTGTC
>NW_021486265.1:0-401 GCF_001605985.2 Dendrobium catenatum | reverse complement strand
CGATTCAGGAAACCGAACCATCCCCTTTCGGAATTTTTAGCGTAACCTCTTAGCTGAAACCGAATTCCCTACCATCTCTGATCTTTTCTTCTTGCTCCTTCATTGTTGTTCGACTTCGCTCCTTCAACGACGTTCCCCTGTCACGGAACTTTAGGGTTTATCGGAAGCAACGATGGAAGATCGCTCGCTCTGAAGGTAACTTTCTTCGTTTCTTTGTCTGCTCATTCCGCTTTGAGATTTATGGGCCCAAATCCCGTTTGCTAGGATTTTGCAAAAATCTTACTCGAATCCTGCATAAAATAGAAGCAGGGTAGGCAAGTGAGGGGTACGAACCGCAGGGTAAAGGGCATCATCGCTGCTATCAGATGATTCACCAAATGCGCAAGCAAGAACTTGCTGTT
>NW_021486264.1:0-260 GCF_001605985.2 Dendrobium catenatum | reverse complement strand
ATAAATTTTTAAGCAAAAAAAAAAAAGTCAAAATATTCTTATAGATTTTCAAAATTATTTGATTTTTTGCTGAGATAAATAAAATTTTAAGATAATATGCTCAACAAGCCTTTCAAATCTTTTATGATGCATTTTATATCATAATATTTTCACTAAAAGAAATTAATATGGTCATTTATTTTATAGCATAATTGATCAATTATTTTTACCATGCGTATATTCAAGGTTGTGAAAACAAGACAAAACATCGAACCGAAAGA
>NW_021486263.1:0-305 GCF_001605985.2 Dendrobium catenatum | reverse complement strand
AATTGGTTGGCTCCTCTTTACCCGGATGATGGGATTTATGGTATGAATAGGCTTTGGCTTAAATTGAAAAGGCTTAAAATGGTTTTAAATTGGTGGAATCATAAAGTTTTTAAAAATCTTTTTGAAAATATTTTATTGGCTGAAGACAGGGTTAATTCTTTAGAGGAGTGCTGTCAGGCTGATCCTTCGGTGGCTAATCTGGCTCTTCTTATGGAGGCCAAAGGGGATCTTGGTAACCTTCAAACTCAGGAAGAGATTTTTTGGAAGTAAAAAGCGGCTTCCAAGAATTTAATGGAGGGTGATAA
>NW_021486262.1:0-227 GCF_001605985.2 Dendrobium catenatum | reverse complement strand
TGCCACCCACCCTTGTGGGGCCCATCAACTCAGCCGATGATCCATCAATACTCCCCTCCCGAGGCGTCTTTGTGGGAAGCCTTGTTTACTGTATTTCTTTCTTGCCATCTTTAGTGTCTGGAGTTCACTTTTTAAAGATCATAGCATGCCTCAAGAAATTCTGTGTATTCACATATCCCAACTAATTTAGTGTATATACTCATCTCAAAGAATTCAATACTCATACA
>NW_021486261.1:0-357 GCF_001605985.2 Dendrobium catenatum | reverse complement strand
AGAATTCTAATTTTCCGTCAGTCCCCCTTAGCCCACCCGACCTCATCTCCCCTTTCTCCCTATTGGTGCTCTTTTATTTTCGGTAAGGATGCATGGCAAATCCTGAAGTTGATCACAGATTCGTACTCGACTCCCAAGGAGACATCGACGTTGTCCGATCACCATTCATTGATGTTGGATTCAGTTTTGACGATACCGTTGAAGATTAGTTGAATTGGATAATCCCCCATCTCGTGTACATCCTTGACTAGCAACTTCCGGATGACAAGTGGATAATCAACGGTCATCCACCCGCTTCCCCAACTCCCGCTTCTTCCCTGGCAACTAGTTCCCTCGGCATCACTTGTGTAATAATGG
>NW_021486260.1:0-258 GCF_001605985.2 Dendrobium catenatum | reverse complement strand
GTTGATGTGATTGCGTATAAAATTACCTGCTTTTTGTAGTTTTTTGGCGTTTGTGTGCCGATTTTATTTTTGCCTGGACTCGTGAGACTCGTGAGGGTGTGAAAATTTTTATACTCATAATTTTAAAGTTTAAGATTTTAGCGAGTCTGAACAACATAGAAAGATAACAAATTTAGGGAATTAGCCGGGGATCGACCCCAGGGTTCGCATGCATATTTTTTCACTTCTTCTCTCCTTGCTTTAGACCCTTCCCTGCCT
>NW_021486259.1:0-266 GCF_001605985.2 Dendrobium catenatum | reverse complement strand
TACTTTATGAGCTTTAGATTCATTACAAATATGACAACCAGTTAACTGTTTTTCAATGTGTAATTGTGGGTTTGCTAAAGAAATAAAATGCATAGTATGATCATTCGGATGACCCAGCCTTTTGTGCCATGGAAGGATCTTATTTGCTGTGGCCGAGAGCGCTTGAATGGAAGAAGACGCCGGGTTCTTGGGAAGAGGGTAAAGACCGTTGCTACAGGGTCCGCGAAGCAGAACTCTTTGCGTCTTCAGATCCTTAAAAACAAAAC
>NW_021486258.1:0-540 GCF_001605985.2 Dendrobium catenatum | reverse complement strand
CCTTTCTTTCTTCCACTCCGTCAGGGACGGCTGAACCGCACGCAAGGGAGCTCCTCTTGCTTCGCCTGGGATGGACGAACCAAACTGGAGAGCCGATGGCTCTCCCTCTTCCCTTCTCGCCTTGCCTGGGACGGGTGCAAGCAGAGAGAGCCGCAAGGCTCTCTTTCCCTCTCACGCTCTTTCTCTCTCGCTCGGGATGGACGGACGAACAAGGGGAGCCGAATCCGCTCCCCTCTCTCCCTTGCGTGCTCTTAGAGAGCACGAGCAGCAGCCAAAAAGCCACCGCCCAAATGGAGCAATCCGGGCCTCTCACACGTGAAACAAGGGATTTATGGCAAAATTCCACAATAAATCTGACCCCTTCATTTCAATTTCAGATTTAGGTATTTGATTTAGCCTAAATCGCCTAAATCAAACAATTGGGGCTGAAATTGAGTCTGAATTGGACTCGACCCGAACCGATTTGGGTCGGTTTGGGTCAGATTGGATTCAATCAATTTAATTTCATGAAATTGAACTTGAATTGATGCCGAATTGCGT
>NW_021486257.1:0-342 GCF_001605985.2 Dendrobium catenatum | reverse complement strand
TATATATATATATATATATTGAAGAATCTAATTAAATTTCTTCATCCTAATAAAAAGGAATGCCACTTACTCTCGTTGCTAATTTGTTTAAGATAAAGAGAAGATGTTGTGAATATGTAGATAGACTTAACAAGAGGCTGAATCAACATTTTCTTAAGCTGGAGAAACTCATTGGTCATTACATGAATATCTTAACTTAAAATAAATACAAAATGGATAAAATAAAATTCAAAATTGTTGCGGGCTAGAATATATACGGTAGTAGAATAAATGAATAAAGCGTCTTAGTAAAATACGTATATTCATCACACCAACAAATAGTTGAGAGAGAGAAAAACACCA
>NW_021486256.1:0-344 GCF_001605985.2 Dendrobium catenatum | reverse complement strand
ACTATTCAATTTTCGAGCTAAAATCTAAGACCTATCCATCATCCAAAGTTGATCGTGATAGACTTTATAACTATAAAATTTATTTTAAAATAAATATAGTATTTTTTTTTTAACTATAAAACCCAACCTAATCTAAAATTTCCCCTAAAACTTATATAAACATGTGAGGTTCAGCTTGCCCAATGATAGAAATGAGGAAACTAATACTAAGAAAAATTTTGTAACAGGATAGATTATTATCATAATGAAAAAAGCAAGAGGTAAGTAAGTACTGTTAGTGTTTTATTTATAATATTAATTATCTTATATTGAATTAAATGACTAAAAAAATTTACATATATTTC
>NW_021486255.1:0-480 GCF_001605985.2 Dendrobium catenatum | reverse complement strand
TAATAAGATATTGAGTCTTGATTGTTTAACCTCATTTATCCCTTCATAAGTTATACAAAATCTATCCCATATGTTCTTTCCGCTTTTGCAAGTGGAAACCTGCATGTAGTATTCAGATTTTAAAGCACAAAAGAAACTATTTAGATATTTGGCATTTAATTGTACTAAGTCACGTTCTTCTATAGTCCAATCAGCAAAAAGTGTTTCTACCCTAACTCCATCAACTAATCTAGTTGGTTTTGTGTAACCTTCCTGGACTAGAATCCACATACGATAATCAAGTAACTGTAAGAAAATAGACATGCGTGTTTTCCAAAAATCAAAAGGAATATTATCAAAGAGTGGAGGTCTAGTAATAGAGTAACCTTCAGGTGTGTTTCGGTTTCCGAATGTAGCCATCTACGTTAATAAAAAAGAAGTTCAAACTTATGATTTTGAAACAAAGCTTTGATACCACTTGTTGAGTCTAGTAAATAGGTT
>NW_021486254.1:0-202 GCF_001605985.2 Dendrobium catenatum | reverse complement strand
GGGATTTTTTGAGAGCAAGAGCGAGACCGAGAGTTTGAGAGCGTATATCCCCTGCCGAGCTCGGAGCCTTTGCTATGAGTACCTTGAATTCATTGCCGCAAGAGGAAGCCCACTTCTTCGTATCCGTTGCTGCAGCAGCTCAAACACGCGAAAGGAAATTTCTTTCTGAAGCAGATCGCTGCTTCGCCTGTGGAAGATCACC
>NW_021486253.1:0-206 GCF_001605985.2 Dendrobium catenatum | reverse complement strand
CTTCAATCATCCAACTTGAATTCTACTAATAATATTCTCATCAATCTCACCATCACATTGAATAACATACTCGGGATACAGTAATAGCTCCTGCATACCGAGCAAATAATGCATAACAAGCACCTTGTTGCTTTAATTGTTTGAAGAAGGATTCAGAAGACTAAGAGAGTTGAGGTTAAGGACCCTATATGGATGTCTTATAGCCT
>NW_021486252.1:0-534 GCF_001605985.2 Dendrobium catenatum | reverse complement strand
GCATGCTAGTTTAAAAGTTTAAATCATGTATGCCTAATATTTTAAAAAGAAAAGACATATAAAAATATATTTTTAGAAAAGACTAGGCCTCCCTAAGTCCGGTACTTCATCTTCATAGGCCAGATTATCCGGACACTACCCTTAGGCGGTGAGGTGTCTTATTAGAAAGAGAAAGAAATGCATCGATATGCATACGACCCCGGACGATTTTGGCAGTTCCCAAGATCATTAGGTTTATAAATTATTTAAACCTTAAAATGTTAAATTTTAATTATGAGTAGAAAATATTTTTATCCTAAAGAGCTTAACGTAAATCAGGCCAAGCACATGAAAGAAAAGAAACCTAGAAAAAACATACAATTTCTACTACGCAAATAATATAAACACATCAATATAAATCTAACACAGTAAAGTAAATAAAGTCCACGAAAAGTGCCGTATAAGTATAATTCAGGGTCTGCAGAAAAGTAATGGTAGCCATGCCCCATCGACAACAACCTGGATTCTAATGCTACTAAACAATGCAAGTCTAAA
>NW_021486251.1:0-652 GCF_001605985.2 Dendrobium catenatum | reverse complement strand
TAAACCCCTCGAGCACCACCCGTGACCCTTCCTTGTCCGGTAGAAGCACCTCCAGTTTACCCCACAGTTTCCACCACTCCTCTGATTAAGCCTCAGAAGGACAATAAGCAACTAATTGAGGACCAGGTAAGGGAGGCCTTAGCCTTTCGCAAGGAACCGCGTCTATTCCAAAGGGTAGACCTTACCCCGAAGAATATGACTTAGTTTCTTACCCAAGGGGCTTTGTGCCACCAACTTTTAAAATTTTCACCGGAATTGAAAATCCGAGACAGCATATGGCCCACTTCCGAGCAAGCTATTGCAATGCATGAGGGTCAGATGCTCTACTGTTTCGCCAATTTGTGAGTAGTCTATCCGGCGTTACTTTTGAATGGTACACTGATATGCCCAACGATTCAGTAAGAACCTTTAGCGAGCTAGAAAATCTCTTTCTTAAGAGATTTTCTGGAGCGCAACAACGCACCACCGTGGGCGATCTTGTGGTTGAAAATCAAAAGCCGGGAGAGTCTCTAGTTGAGTACATCTTGAGGTAGCGAAACCTCTCGATGAAGTGTGAACCCCAGTTGCAAGAGCAACACACTGTAGAGATTCTCTTGAAGAATATCCACGGCCCTGTTGCTTTTCTCCTGAAGGGTTTCACTATTAAAACTTT
>NW_021486250.1:0-397 GCF_001605985.2 Dendrobium catenatum | reverse complement strand
AGCCTCCCACGTGAAGCTTCTTTCAGATGCTAGTATAGTTTTTTCGTAGTTTTTTGTTCTCGCATTATTTTGTAGCCCAAGTGGCTATTGTATATGTTCTTTTGGATGTACATGTTCTTTTGGACTGTGTATATGAAATGTCGAAATGTGAATTATAATTTTTTGATATATTTATTTTCTGTAATGCAATTATCATTTCTTGATGTTTGTATTGACCTGAGAAAAAAAAAAGAGAGAGAGAAGAAGAAAAAGAATGTCAAACGAATCCTTTCACTATAGATGTATGGGACGTTACAGACGGGTCGGGTTCGGGTCGAACCCGAGCTGACCCAGATCTAAAGGGGTCAACCCGAACACAGCCCGTTTTTGCAAACGGGTCGAACATTTCAACCCGGAC
>NW_021486249.1:0-214 GCF_001605985.2 Dendrobium catenatum | reverse complement strand
GTAGGGAATACCTAGCCTTGGGTCTAAGGAAGGGCATTATCCAACCTTAGGCCTATAGGATGCTGATAGAAGACTTACTCCAAATAGGCAGATTAACTGGAAACCAAAGTAGGGAATACCTAACTTTGGGTCTAAGGAAGGGCATCACCCAACCTTAGGTCCATAGGATGCTGATAGAAGACTTACTCCTAATGGACAGATCAACTAGCAAACT
>NW_021486248.1:0-226 GCF_001605985.2 Dendrobium catenatum | reverse complement strand
ACATCGTCCTAGGCCGGGCCCACCGCGGCTGCGTGACAGTCGCCGGCGATGCCTTCCACCCGACCACGCCGGACCTCGGCCAGGGCGGCTGCATCGCCCTCGAGGATGCCGTGGTGCTCGGACGATGTCTCGCACATGCGGAGTCTCCGAAGGAAGTGGAGGAGAGCTTGGGGCGCTACGTGGCAGAGCGACGGTGGCGGGCGGCCGCGATTGTCGCCGCCTCCTA
>NW_021486247.1:0-410 GCF_001605985.2 Dendrobium catenatum | reverse complement strand
AGTAAAATGGAATCCAAACGTAAAGCCTCAAAACACCGTTCGGATAGAAAAGAATGACTGGCTTCAGAGTCAAACAAAACACGACAGGGCTGATCAGAAATGTAAATCATACCTGTCACAACATCTGATGCGTCTCGAGCCTCCTGCTGACTCAAACTGTAGACTCGTGGATGAACTGGAGCTGGAGCTGAAGCAACAGAACTGCTCGGCTCTCCCTGCCTACCAATAGGTGGTCTCCGTGGTACAGAACTAGATCCACCACCTCTACCAAAAAATCCCTCATGGCGTGGAGGAACAGTCCTCGGTCTTCTTGCTGCTGAACCGGCAAGTCTGACAAAGCCCTCAGATCGGAACTCAGAACGTCGATCAAATCCAGTCTGGGGACACTCTGCAATCTGATGTCCTGGCTG
>NW_021486246.1:0-380 GCF_001605985.2 Dendrobium catenatum | reverse complement strand
TCAACATAAGTCAAATCTAATACATCTACTTTCCAAAACGGGTCATGGGAAGGGTACCGTTTCATATAACCAAACCATCTAAGGCGACTCTCTTTAATATTATCTTCCACTGGAGAGTGGAGCTACTCCAACCCTTTCATGCATATGTTTATTCCGTATCTTGTCTGTAAGAGTAAATCCACTCATCTACCTAAGCATCCTCATCTCTACAACACTTAACTTAATATTATGCTACTCTTTTAATGGCCAACATTCTGAACCATAAAGCATTGTAGGTCTAACCACCATCTTATAGAATTTTCCCTCAAGTTTGAGGGCGGCTTTACTATCACACAACAAACCTAATGCATTCCTCCACTTCAACCATCCAACTTGAATTA
>NW_021486245.1:0-461 GCF_001605985.2 Dendrobium catenatum | reverse complement strand
CATTTCTACACTAATGGCTTCATATATTATTGTTATTGATGATTATCTAAAATATTTGATCATATTATGATAGAAAAATCTTAGAATTAGTACTGATGATATGCGCTTAATCAAAGTCGATTAATACATGAATATAAAATTTGATGCAATTTAGATCGAGTATTGAAGGAATATTTAAATTAAGAGTATAAAGGAGTCAAGTCGAGTAGAGCTCAAGTCATCTCCTAGGCTAATCTTGAGCTTGATTAAATAATTGAGTTCAAACTCAAGCACAAGTTTAAGCTCAGTTCTACGAATTCGAGTCAACTTACAACTCTTTTAATTTATTATGTAAGAGAGTTTGATTCTAGCTAATATAAGAAGCTGCAATAAAATGATAAAAAGAATAATAAATTAAATAAAAAATATTAAAAATTAACTTTTTTTAATAATAAAAATTCACTTAACTTAAGGCAAAGGGA
>NW_021486244.1:0-586 GCF_001605985.2 Dendrobium catenatum | reverse complement strand
CTATGATCTCTGCCTTCATCGCCGGAATGCGGCCGGAGAAAGAACGGGTTCGGCATCCGCGTGGCGTTCGTCGGCCCGTATTTGAACGACGCTTGTCCCAAATTCACAAGCAACACGGTCTCCACGTTGGCCGCCAAAAAAGGAAACATAGGACTTGTATAGGCCTCTGAGTTGCATCGTACGACATGCGATACCTGAGAGTCTACAGTGAAGAACACCTTATTCTTGCTGGGCTCGAATCCGCAGCCAATCACTCTGTAATAACAACAAATTTGTGGGGCCACAAATATATTGAACCAATGCTCGAAGAAGAAATTAATTTATGGAAAATGACCTTATTGAAGCATAAATATTCACAACTTGATCGATAGTCCGCTTTCTTCTCTTTTGTCTCTTTAGAGCAAAACATGAATCATTAGAATCATTGTTTATAGCATTCTTTTCAAATCTTAGCAATTCTGATTGTACATCGATACTCTTCAAAATCCCAAAGGCTATTGTGTTAATCCTGCAAATCATTAAAATCATTGTTTTAATATGTAATACATGCTTAACATATACAAGAACTATCAATGTTAAAGTTCTT
>NW_021486243.1:0-745 GCF_001605985.2 Dendrobium catenatum | reverse complement strand
ATGTGTTCGTATGGACGATTCAATGGTTCGTACGTACGATCAGGAATAATTAATTTGATCTTATCCGTACAACTGCCTTCACGCATACATACGATTGAATACACATCGTCCGGATGATTGTTATGATCGTACAGACGAATAGTGAAATAAAAATTGAAAAATTGTATGCAAACTGTTCAAATCTGCAGTTAATACACTACATAATTCCTCCTGTACGAAATGAATTTTATACAGATGATTTTCACTAAAAAAAAGGAGACATTAAAAATCATGAATTTGGATGTGAGAGAACACAAAATTACATGGACAAAAATTCTCAAAACCAAACACAAACATAAACAAAATGATAGAAAATACAGAAAATCACAAAATCAAATGATTACAAAATACTACACACATCAATGTTCCAGAATCATTTTTATTTAAGCATTCAAATTAATTACAGTAGGCCTTGTTCTTAATGTACTGAAGGTATTAAAAGCTAGTGGTTTTGTAAAAATATCTGCAAGTTGATTTTCTATTCTAACATGAATTAGTTCAATTTCTCCCTTAGATATATGATCCCTTAGGAAATGATACCTGATGTCTATAAGTTTGATTCTTGAATATTGAATAAGATTTTTAGAAATACAAATAGCACTAGTATTATCATAATAAATGGGAATAGTGCTTATAGTTAATCCTAAATTAATCAACTGTTGTCTCAACCAAAGTACTTGTGCTACACAACTTCCTAATGCAATGT
>NW_021486242.1:0-999 GCF_001605985.2 Dendrobium catenatum | reverse complement strand
AATCGAACCGAACAACGAGTAGCTCGTCGAACATTTGATTCTCTTGCAGCCCTACGACAATCTGTAGCATAATTTTAAAAATAAAATAATTAAACTGGCAAGAGTTGACTGTTATTAACTTATTATTACTATTTTGGAAATATAGCCGTTACTTTTTTAAAAATAGAAAATTAAAAACAACGGCTACGGCGTACGGAGAATATTAAAAAAAAAAAACTTAAAGAAAACTAACTCCTAAATTTTATTTTTGATAAAAGCCTCTCCTCCAATAAAGCATAACCTTATGCATTCACCAACTACATTTTGAAGTCAAAGTACATCAATTAGATCAAATATATTGAGAATTAAGGCAGTTTTTTAGTATAAAATTTTTATTTTTTGTATTAAAAATCTGCTTTAGGAAGAAGGAAAAAAGTCGTCTCAAACGATGCCTTAATTCGAGTTCCAACTTGTAATCTTCTCTTCAGCTTCCCGATCGTAAATAATGACATTAGTTGTTCAATATCAAGTTTGAATATATTCACTATTTGATTTCGTCATAAATAAGTCTTTTCAATTTTAGGTTCTAAGAAAGGTCCAAATCTGATAAAAAATAAAAAATTTTGTAAAAACAAAATGTAATATATCATTAAAAAAAAGGAAAAGAAAAAAAAAAGAAGAGTCACTAAGTATATTATATATATGTTGGAAAACTTACATAAAAACAATATACATAATGAACCTAATTTTAAGAGCAAAACTTCATAAATAACAAATTAATTATACTTGTCAAGTAATTAAAAAATAATTTTGAATTTTTGGAAGAAAATAAGAAAAAAAAATTAATATTTGATAATGAATTATAAGGCAGAATTACATTCAATTTACTATTTATTTTATTTTATTTTATTTACTGAATAAAATAACAAAATTAAACTAATTCCATTATTTTGCCCTAATAATCTGTTGATGCTTTGGTAGGACTTAGGCTAGGATTAATACTAATCGATTCTTTCATAA
>NW_021486241.1:0-215 GCF_001605985.2 Dendrobium catenatum | reverse complement strand
CAGAATTGATACATCACCCCACGCAGAACAAATAACTGAAGCAGGAGAGTTAGCATGGAATTCAAAACCCTGCTAAACAAATTTCCATTGATCTTATTTAAAAGATTCATTTTCAGGAAATTTAAAATTTGATTTGCTTGCTACTGTCGGGACCTTTTAGTGATGGATTTTTGGACATAAGGACCAAATGTCACATCCTGATGTTCACCGTAAAT
>NW_021486240.1:0-505 GCF_001605985.2 Dendrobium catenatum | reverse complement strand
CAAAGGGGAGAATATATTTTGACTAGTTGTATTTGTGTTTAAGCTGCGTATATTCATCTTGTATTTGCATTAGTTTATATATTATCTAGGTTCTAAAAGTTTATTTAATTTTCGTTTATTTCTATGCAAAAAAAATAAAAAAAAAAGGAAACTTTTTTTATTTTCCCTATTTTTAATATAATTTTCTTAATGAGGAGGTGATTAGGAGAAAATATTTTTAAATTTGCAAATTCAATCATTAATGTTTACCATGATATAAATGGAGATTGTTATAACTCGAGCTCATGAGTTTATGTTTTTGATGATAACAAATATTGTGGAACATATCCTATTGTCTACTTATATTTGTAATATATTTTTTGTTTGTTTGTGTACTAACTTTTATGAACTCCATGCACCATCAAGCGAAGACTCAAGGCTCAAGAATGGGTAAAATAAGTAATGTCGTAATGATTTTTGTAATATTCTTTGGTGTATTTTTTATTTCTTTAGTCAATTTCTCTAA
>NW_021486239.1:0-338 GCF_001605985.2 Dendrobium catenatum | reverse complement strand
GTTCATGAAGGGACTCAAATATGAGATCAGAGCTGCGGTGAGGGTCATGAGGCCTCATGACTTGGGATAGGCAATGGAACTGGTGTAGTTAGTAGAAGATCAGAAGTACTAAGAGAGGGGAGCCAAGGGCAACAGTTCAGGTGGCTCTTATAGGATGACTACCACTCTTCTAGCACCCAAGGGAACGACAACAAGTAGTCTTCGTGAGACTCCCAGGGAGAAGCCATTAGGAGGTGGAAGTGGGGGAAACTTCAAAAGATTGACAGAGAAGGAGATGCAGAAGAAGATGGCAAAGGGATTTTGTTTCAGGTGTGATGAGAAGTACACTCCAGGACATA
>NW_021486238.1:0-223 GCF_001605985.2 Dendrobium catenatum | reverse complement strand
TAGCAGCCATGTGTAGGAACAATTATTAGGTCGGACAACGGACGTAACTCTACATCCGGAGGTCAATAATATGTCGCCACTTGCTCTTACTTTTTACCGCGCGGTCCGACGACCCGACCCGAACCCGAACCCGAACCCGGTATTGCTAGGTATTGCTCTGTATTGCTAGGTATTGCCTGACAATAACAAGAAATACCACTCTGTCAAGACCAATACCTAGCAA
>NW_021486237.1:0-466 GCF_001605985.2 Dendrobium catenatum | reverse complement strand
TGATCCTATGATCATCCCGGATGATGTGATCGTATAAATTATTCATTAATGCTTTCCAAAGATACCAGATCAATTTAGGCATAATTGAGTTAAATCATCCTAGACGATGTATATCATCCTGGCTGATTTTCTAAAATAATGAATACCTAATCAGATCATGGCGGCTAATTCTTTATGAATTGAGCTTATCGTCATGGCCGATACAAGTATTGTCGAGGCCGATTAACATATGACGGCTGCCTTAATGAGGATGCCCTAATTAGGGTTTCCGTTTTTGGACAGATCGTCTAGGATGATATAAATATCATCCCGGATGATGTTACCAAAAATAAAAATTTTTAGGGATTTCCAAGTTACAAATCATCAGGTGTCAAACCAAATACAATAATAGACTCAAGAAAGCAAAAGGTGTACAAACTGACTCAGAAATAGTCTACCCAATCTTGAGCTGGTTCCAAATTGCAGT
>NW_021486236.1:0-225 GCF_001605985.2 Dendrobium catenatum | reverse complement strand
AGGAACCGAAGAAGCACATGCAAGGGCAAAAGTTTCCTCATCGCAGGTGAGCTCTCGTATTGCCTCCGATCAAATTGTTGTAACTTTCGATCCAACCGGAAGGAGTGTCGTTGGAGGAGCGAAGTCGAACGACAACGAAAGAACTGAAGGAGCGTGTGAAAGGGAGTGCGAAAAAGCCAAGCGGCCGTATGCCTCATTAATGCGGCCTTTTAATGATGCGAGGAT
>NW_021486235.1:0-252 GCF_001605985.2 Dendrobium catenatum | reverse complement strand
GACACGAAATCCGACCCGAACCCGACCCGGAAAAATCCGGTTTCGGGTCAACCCAAACCCGAAACGGGTCGGGTTCGGGTTGACACGGAAACACGAAATTGACCCGAAAATGACACGAAAGTGACACGAAAACTGATATTTGACCCGAAAATCCGACTTTGACCCGTTTTTGACCCGATTTTGACCCGAAAAACGAAGATTGACCCGATTTTTTACCAGAAAACTAGCAATTCCGGGTCATTCGTGTCGGGT
>NW_021486234.1:0-394 GCF_001605985.2 Dendrobium catenatum | reverse complement strand
AATGAGGAGCTAAGGAAAATCAAAGAAGAGGTGTTATTAGATGAGAAAAGCCACCCAGGCTACTCAGTTGTGGGAGAAAGACTGTACTATTAGGGAAGGAGTGTGATTCCAAGGTCTTCCATCCACATTCCCCAACTACTACAGGAGTTTCATGGGAGTGCCATAGGAGGGCATTCAGGTGTGCACAAAACTTATAGCCGGTTAGCTGCTGAATTGTACTGGAAGGGGATGAGGAAAGATGTAGAGGAGATGGTGGCGAGGTATGATATCTGCCAGCGAAGCAAGTACCTGACGATGGCACCAGGGGGATTACTACAGCCTCTGGCCCTACCAGAGAAGGTATGGGAGGAGATTACAATGGATTTCATTGATGGGCTCCCAAAATCAGAAGGCT
>NW_021486233.1:0-775 GCF_001605985.2 Dendrobium catenatum | reverse complement strand
GATTATAGGATTTTATACATCAAATAATTAAATACAATATTATAAAACCATATTTTAGCAATTCAAATCCTAAGACCCTGACTCTATACCTAATCTACTCGGCATGACTTTTACCATTTCCTGAAATATTAAAAGAACAAAGTAAGCTTAACTAGCTAAGTAGACTCCTCATTTAGCCTTTTGAGTTATCAAACTCAGTGTATATATGTTTAAAGCGAGTAATTGTAACATAATAGAAAGCATACTTTTCCATCTTTTCGAATAGAATATCTCTAATTCCATGCATTTCAAAAATGCAATGTAATGCAATAGAAAATATATTGAGAATTTAATGCAAAATTTAGATGATGTAAGAATTGTCATTAAAATGCCACAGTAGTTGTAAAATAGACTGCTCACTGAACTTTCTCTTTTCAATTTATACTTTCAGAGGGAGGTTCATTTAAACATTTTATGACCTTTATATAGCAACTAATATTGCAAAAAAGATTCTCAATTCAATAATATGCTCAGAAATTTGTACAACAAAAACTAACCATTGAAACCTCAATTACATATAGCCAAAATATCCAAAATAAATAGCACAATAACATGCTAGAAATCACACGGTGAAAACTTCATAAAACCCAAGAAAAATATATTTTTATTCATAAATTTTAATAAATTTATTAAAATTAAAATCATAGACAAGGTTTTAGGAGTCTACATGGAACTCTACAATTTCCTAAACTAGCCTAATAGATGAATCCTCTCGGGCCTCGGCCTCCAAATTCCC
>NW_021486232.1:0-277 GCF_001605985.2 Dendrobium catenatum | reverse complement strand
AATATTTTTCAAATATATTAGATTCAATCAACGTTTTAAAAACCGGACCGGATAACAGACCAAAAGAAAGAGAGGTTCATGGTTTAACCTGTCGAACTGGGGTCGAACCGGATGACGTAATAAATAATAATATTATTAAAAATTATAAAATGAATGAAAAAATTTCCGCTAATATATTCAATATGCATTTCATTTTCATATCAAACTAATCAAATAATATAAATATGGCATCAATGATCGAAGTTTATAAAACATAAGCAAATAAGTAAATAACATA
>NW_021486231.1:0-231 GCF_001605985.2 Dendrobium catenatum | reverse complement strand
AATGACAAGTTCAGAGGATATCGTCCGGGGAAGATTGGGTTAAAATCGTCTGGACAAATAGTTCAAATGACAAATCCATAGGACATCGTCCTGGGATGAATGGGTAAATCGTCTGGATGAATATTGAAAAAGACAAGTCCAGAGGACATCATCCGGGGACAAGTGGGTAAAATTTTATGGATGAACATATCAAATGACAAATCCAGAGGACATCATCTGGGGACGAATGGA
>NW_021486230.1:0-246 GCF_001605985.2 Dendrobium catenatum | reverse complement strand
TTATTTTTTAGGGTTTTTGATTATCAACATCTTTTCCATGAAATCAAATTTTTTGTCACATCGTCCTGGATGATTCTCATATCGTCCTAGACGATAGGACAAATTCTCTTCAAAATTCTATCTGCTAAACTTTTCTGTGCTTGTTGTAACTCATCGTCTCGGACGATAATGTATCATCCTGGACGATCTGATCGAACTCTATTGCAGTTATGATGATAGTCCTGGCCAAAAACATATTTCGTCTTG
>NW_021486229.1:0-228 GCF_001605985.2 Dendrobium catenatum | reverse complement strand
TGAAGACAGCATTAATATAAAAGAGCGTGCCTAACCTATGGGTATTCTAACGTCACAACTACAGTACAGAAAAGAAAGCTAGAAAACAGTACGAAAACAACACAGCAGAAAAGCTACAACAGGTAGCGAAGACAACAACCATCACACAGGTCACATGCAGAGCGTCACAACAGCGTACAGAAAAATAAAATAGAACAACAGCCTAACCTAAAGCTAATAGTCGTGTCC
>NW_021486228.1:0-273 GCF_001605985.2 Dendrobium catenatum | reverse complement strand
TTTTATTTTTCAATTCTAGAGCATCCTCTATATCTTCACATCAATTCATGGGTGTTTGGAGCTCACCAATGGCATAATTGATGGTAAGCTAAGGACAACACCCTCTAAAATCCTTCAACTCCTAATCTAGGTTTTCTACAAGCTTAATGTCTTCTCCAAAATTATTGTGGAGCTCACAACGAAGAGATCTATCTTTCATAAGTTCATTGAGATCATTCTTTTAATGGTACATCATATACCCTATATTTTATTGCAACTCAGGCTACTGAGTTT
>NW_021486227.1:0-238 GCF_001605985.2 Dendrobium catenatum | reverse complement strand
GTCCGATTTTTAAAACATTAGTATTTATGATTGTTGCGGGTTAGAATATACGCAGTAATAGAGTTAAAATACTTTCGTCTTAGCCTTGTACGAATATTCGCAGACGAACATGAAAGGAAAATAAACACCAGGATTTTTACGTGGAAAACCCGAAAGAGGGAAAATTTCACGGGGCCATGCCCCAGTTGAAGTAATTCTACTAGTGTTTGTTTGAAGTACAGAGGCTGATTCGTCCCAC
>NW_021486226.1:0-585 GCF_001605985.2 Dendrobium catenatum | reverse complement strand
ATCGCCCTGAAATGAAGCTGGATGATGTCTAATCATCTCGGACAATCTTGCGATCAGCCCGGACGAAATTCCCATTAATTGCTTTCCAAAACTGCCTGAGAAATTTTGGAAAAATTGTCCTGGATTGTCCTGGATTGTCATGAATGATATTTTATAGTCCAGGCCGATCCTCTGGACGATGTCCAAAAATAGGTTATTTCTTAATAGATCTCGCGGTAGATTCTTGCTGAATTGAGCCGATCGTCCTGGCCGATAAAAAATCATCCAGGATGATCTGTTTTACATATTGACGGCTACTTTAATGAGGATGGCCTAATTAGGGTTTCTACTTTTGTCAGATCATCCAAGATGATATAAATATTATCCCGGAGGATATTACCAAAAATAAAAATATTTTAGGATACAACAGAAAGTCTTCCAAGTTACAAATCATCAGATGCCACACCAAATACAATAGACTCAAGAAAAGAAAAAGATTACAAACTGACTCAGACCTAGTCTACCCAATCTTGAGCTGATTCCAAATTGCAGTCTGATCATGTGAACCAGAAATGTCAGTACATAAGGCAGTTGTAGAGAACAAAG
>NW_021486225.1:0-247 GCF_001605985.2 Dendrobium catenatum | reverse complement strand
ACTTTTTGAATGGTCATCTGACTTGACTCCTCGGGACGATCTCCTGTGTATAATCGTCCCGGCCGATATCTGATCGGCCTGGATGATCGGACCGCCTTTTTGACCAATCGGCCTATACGCATTTATTGAATCTTATCGGCCTGGATGATCTCGTGATCGGCCTGGCCGATATGGCCGATCCTTTAAATTCAAAGCCTTCTAACCATTTTATTCACTCAAAGCTTTTTCAAACTCCTTGTATTCTTGC
>NW_021486224.1:0-272 GCF_001605985.2 Dendrobium catenatum | reverse complement strand
AAATAGTTTTGTTTGCCTTAGGTTCAAAATTAAGAATACAAATAACATGGCCTTTTAGAGCTTAGAATACATAAATATTTGCCACAACAGGACTCTATTTGGGGGTGAGAGCGGAAGGATAGGGTAAAAGAAAGTCGTGCTCGAGGTCGTCACTCACGAGTCATGAGAGAGACACAAAGGAAAAAATGAAGCAAACCATTTTGGGTTGAGGACTAAAATTTACACGAGATTCTTAAAAATAATTTCATTTCAATTAATTTAAGTGAGTTATA
>NW_021486223.1:0-510 GCF_001605985.2 Dendrobium catenatum | reverse complement strand
TGTTGATGATTCTTCTCCTCTACAATTCTTGACTATGACCTTAATCTTTGCCCCACACTCAATGAGCCCAATTATCACCTAGTAAGGTACAATGTAAAGCTTTCATGCCATTAGCAGAAGGTAAGCTTAGGTTTTTATCGCATAAGATGGAACAAGCTCACCTAGGGTTGCAAACGGACCGAACTGAATCGAGTATGTGAGTGCTCATGTTTGAGTTCGTTTATTATTAACTTGTTCAAGTTCGGTTTGTGTTTGACATGAGCTTTATTGTTTGTGTTCATGTTTGGTTCATTTAAATTAATGGTGTTCATGTTTGGTTCGTTTAATGTTTATCGAGCTTTGACGAGTTCTCTTCTTGTACATATTTAGAGAATTTTTTTAAACTATCAAACAAGTATGTTCATTAACAAATCTAACGAGTATTCTTGAGCTCAAATGAGCAAGATCTAACAATGTAATATAATAAATTAGCAATTGTAAGGAAATTAAAACTACGATATATATTATAAT
>NW_021486222.1:0-297 GCF_001605985.2 Dendrobium catenatum | reverse complement strand
ATAATTAGAAATTTATTTCTCCCCTGATTTGCTTTAAAATTCAGACTTGAAAGATCAGTGTTCTGCCTATTTAAATTAACTCCGTAAGTCTCACAAACTCTTCTTCTTCACACGCCGCCTCTGGTTTCGTCAAAACCTTTTTCTTCACACGCCGCTTCTAGTTCCGCTAAAATCTTCTCCAGCGAGCTCTCGCAACTTTCTCGCTCCACCAAGGTTTTGGGTATAACTTAGCATTTAGTATGTGCATTTTATAATTTTTTATTTATTAATTTTATTGATATTATTTAAATTAATATT
>NW_021486221.1:0-245 GCF_001605985.2 Dendrobium catenatum | reverse complement strand
AACTTTGTACTGTATGACCTTATTTTATACTATACAATTTTAATTTATATTATATGATCTATTATGATCTATCAAAACCCTAGCTGACAAATGTTAAGAAAGATATTAATTCTATACTCATCGTACTGTACAATATGGTTTGTATTATATGCCCTAATTAAAATATTTTTTAATTTATCCCTTGAGATCTGGCAATAAAATCATTGACAATTATTATTCCCGATTGTACTATATGATATAGTTTG
>NW_021486220.1:0-260 GCF_001605985.2 Dendrobium catenatum | reverse complement strand
TCGAGGGGCAGCGCCCCCAGAACAAATTTTGATTGTAAATATATTTATGAAAAAATAAATCTATACATATTTACTTATAAGTTTGCTCACCTGAAAATTAAGACTGATTCAGCCCTTGAATTTGGACCTTGGTGTGAAATGAAGAGTCTGGTTTATTTTATAGGAGTAAATTAAGGGTTTGTTTTGAGCAGCTAAATTTTTTTATAAAATTGATTGTAAAATTATTATGATAAATTTTTTTATTAATAATTATGAGTCTT
>NW_021486219.1:0-324 GCF_001605985.2 Dendrobium catenatum | reverse complement strand
ATTAACTCTTTTATTTTTTATTTAAATATTTTTAATATCTATACAATCCAACATAGAAATTTTAAAGGTTGATAATAATGATATTAAATTGAACAAACCAAATGAGATGGGATGTCGGTTTAGGGGTTTTGATACAACAAAATGATAATATAAGGTTCAAACTTGAGATTGGTTGATCATTGAGAATTGCTATTAGATTGCCAAATTTATCAATAGTTTAAGGGATGACGGGCCAGGTGATCCACTGATAAATGTGTCAAAAGCCCACATACATTAAATGACATTTCTAGAAAATTAATTAGTAATAATAATAAAATGAAAGTG
>NW_021486218.1:0-204 GCF_001605985.2 Dendrobium catenatum | reverse complement strand
ATTCCAGATCATGTGTCGGGTAATTCTTCTCATGTGGCTATAACTGTCTAGAAGCATAAGCAATTAACTGACCATGCTGCATCAGTACACATCCCAGTCCTTTCAGTGAAGCATCACTGAACACCTGAAAACCTTCCGTACCTGACGGAAGTGCTAACACTGGAGCTGAAGTCAAACAGTCCTTCAATCTCTGAAAACTAGCTT
>NW_021486217.1:0-320 GCF_001605985.2 Dendrobium catenatum | reverse complement strand
AAGAGGCCCTTTAAGGGTCCAAACAGGTGTTTTGACTCAAATGACCTCTTTGAGCCATGGAACCACATCTATTGGTCTCCAAATGTTATTTCAAATTGATTGAGCCCATTTTTAGACCCTGGGTCAACCTAGTTGACCAAAATAGGCTCTTTAAGGTCAAAATAGGTATTTTGACCAAATTGACTTTTTCAAACCATAGAACCACCTCCAATAGACTCAAAATATCAAACCAAATTTGTTGAGCCCAAATTTGGGTCTCGGGTCAACCTGGTTGACCAAGTCCACCTAGGTTGACCTAAATGCCCTTTAATGTTTAAATA
>NW_021486216.1:0-214 GCF_001605985.2 Dendrobium catenatum | reverse complement strand
AATGCCAACAGCCACTTTATTGAATTTCCACAAGAACTCAAGCATCATAAGTCATGGATTTCCCCATTGCTTTCACGGAAAAACAGTCCAGTCAAAGAACCGAATAGGCAGCCACGGAACCAAGGCGTCAAAATGCACGGAAAAGCCCCCAGCTTGGAAAAACCAGCAACCAGCCGGAAACCCAAGGAGAAAAGGCACGGAATTAATCCAGCAC
>NW_021486215.1:0-252 GCF_001605985.2 Dendrobium catenatum | reverse complement strand
AAAACAATCAATTTCTTTAGCTTACGAAAAACTTACAAGTCTTCCTATATTGAACTTTTTTCTTAAATTATGAAATATTAAAAATTCAAAATTATGAATTATAAGTATTAAATAGTAAATAAATTGTTAAGTTTCTTTAATAAAATAGTTACATGTAACAACTAAACTATTCATTTCAAATTGCTAATTTATTATAAGTTAAATTTCTAAAAATCAGTTAAAGCACTTGACTACTTATAAAGGATTATTTAG
>NW_021486214.1:0-541 GCF_001605985.2 Dendrobium catenatum | reverse complement strand
GAACTTTATCATATGCTTTTTCTAAATCAATAAATAAATCTAAAAACACAAGTTGCAAAAATTAATGACATCATCATCCCTGGAGGTGAGGAAGCATTGCCTCTACATCTAACTGAGCTAGGAAGACATACTATGAAAATAACAAATATTAAACAATAGAAAAAAAAAGTAGAAGAGCACACTAAACTCAGTTCAGCCAACACATCGTTAAGCTCAATTAGTTCTGATTTGCAGCATTACACATTTCTACAAGATCTGCAGCAGGGTAAAATAAGTTCCCAAATATAATATTTTCAGCTCCAACAATTCCACAATACCCACATTCAACTCAATCCAAAAGATAAAAAAGAGGAAGCATTGGTTGTTGGGAAAAAAAAAAAAACAAATTGGCAAGTTCTAAAGAGTGGTACTTAATATGAACATGATTTATAATTAGGCAAATAAAGATAAGAGAATAGGAGATAAAAATTTCAGGGAAAAAGTCGAGTCAGATGACAACAGAATCCAAAATCCCCCTTTAAAAGCCCTTCATCCCCAATCA
>NW_021486213.1:0-238 GCF_001605985.2 Dendrobium catenatum | reverse complement strand
TATATATATCATATATTTATCGTTTTTTAAGTAATACAACCGACAGAGGAGATATCGTCTAAAATAGTACCAATGAAGGTACTTATTTTTCATTTTCATTTTCTTTTCCAGAACCTTCTACATTCACGCATGCGAGTAGATTGCATCTCTAGTCAGTACCATAAGGGGGTATACGCCATTATTCAAAATGCACATGTAAGTGGTGTTTCAAAAAGGAGGATTGGTAAGGCTATTGCAT
>NW_021486212.1:0-200 GCF_001605985.2 Dendrobium catenatum | reverse complement strand
TTACATGAAATGTAATTTCTGTGAGAAACGCATAACTTGTGGCGTTAAGAGGTTGAAGGATCATCTAGCCTGTACTCATGTCAATGTGGGACCGTGTGCAAAAGTACCTTATGAGATGAAAAAAGAATGCACAGATTATTTAAAGAAGTTTGCCACCACAAAAGAGGTTACACAAAGAAATATGGAAGAAGAGTTTGAGG
>NW_021486211.1:0-203 GCF_001605985.2 Dendrobium catenatum | reverse complement strand
ACAAGACAGTTTTAAGTGGACTTTATATAGGAAAGACATGAAAAACCATTCAGAAACTGCTGACTTTCAAGTCTGTACACTGTCAATCATCCTGGACGATCGTTAGATCGTCCCGTACGAATAGTTAAATCAGTTGCATTCGAACCCAATGTATATTGGTACGAACTTGTTAAGAGAGTTGCTATTTGCATGTTTTACATTCT
>NW_021486210.1:0-444 GCF_001605985.2 Dendrobium catenatum | reverse complement strand
TAGAGAATAATCATATAAAGCATAAATCAATTAATAAGATAGAAGACTTTTTCATAGTAGATTTTTATTATTACAATTTAACAAAAAAAAAAACCTAAATTATAACACCTTTTATGTGACTAATATTTCTCATGCTCCGACCATATAAGGAGAAATTATTCTGTACGGACTCCAACCGAACACAATTCACCATTCGGAGATCAATCAAAATAAGTCATATCAGCAGTACCAAACCGCTGTACCGAGAGAGGGTGACATGACAAACTCTGATTGATCTCTAAACAGTATTTGACGTCTTTGCCCTATATAAGAGGTCATAATATTTCATTTATTTACACTTTAGCTTAATTTCAGGCTTCTTAAAACAAATGAGACCAAACTCATCATGGGCTCACAGTCACAGCCAGCACGAAAGGCTGACAGCACCATTTATTTAAAGTAATA
>NW_021486209.1:0-367 GCF_001605985.2 Dendrobium catenatum | reverse complement strand
TAAAGACAGTGTCGATTAGAAGTATTTGAGTAGCTTACCCAACTTAGCGACTTGGTGACAAAGCCACTTAAACTTATAACAACTTAGCAGAAGAGTTTCGAGCTATGCAAAGAAAAAAAGAAAAGATTAATTTTTTTTTCAAAAAATAAAAAATGAACGGAAAAAATACAAGTATATACGCACTTAATTATTGTTAAATTAAACGGAATATTCGCTAGATTCGCCAACGCCATTTATAGGGCGCCATCACCGGCTTAGCTGGAGCGCTTACGTTTCTCTGTCTGCGGCCAGCTGGCACAGTACTATGCACATGGCCAGCTGGCCCGGTCGCTGAGAACCCGAAAATTACAAAACTACCCCTAATGGA
>NW_021486208.1:0-260 GCF_001605985.2 Dendrobium catenatum | reverse complement strand
TCCGATCCTCAGATGGTGGTCCGGTAGAAGTCTGAGCGTCAGGTGGTGGTCCGACGGAGGGCCTCGGGTGGTGGTCCGATAGAAGTCTGGGGCCTCAAGTGCTGGTCTGGAAGAGCAATGACGTCAGGCAATGGTCCGACGAAGCTTAGGCCCTTTAGTGATGGTCTGATGGAACTCTGGCATTAGGCGATGTTTCGGCAGATGAAAGGGCCTCAAGTGGTGGTCCGGTGGAGGAGATGGCCTCAAGTTGTGGTCCGGCA
>NW_021486207.1:0-357 GCF_001605985.2 Dendrobium catenatum | reverse complement strand
AAGAAATGCAATGAGGGTATCATTGAAAAGAACAAATCTTCTAAAAGGAAGAGAGAAGTTTCATTGATCATTCCTTGGTTAGGTGTTTGTACAGATGAAGAATCAGAAGAAGACAAAGAACCATTGATCAACAAGAGAAGTGTAAAAAGAATGAAGCTGAAGGAATCAGAAGAAAGAGCTCGACAGATTGCTTTAACACATGAAATTATATATCTGGACTGATTTTTGAAAATAGTATTTGTACAATTGGATTGTCAGATAGATTCAGATTATACTACAGGAACTTATTTTGTAAGTTAATTTTTTTTTGCACAAAGTTGATGTTTGTTGTTTTGTAAGAAAATGTTGTAAATGTAA
>NW_021486206.1:0-220 GCF_001605985.2 Dendrobium catenatum | reverse complement strand
CAGTCCCTAGGAACCCATATGAGAGAACCCATAGATCTAGTATGCCTATAACAAACATATCTTAAAAAGCCAAAAACATAAGCCCATAATATGGCAACAAAAGGAAATACACCAAAACTCAGAACGCTCCAAAATAAATGGAGCAGTTGCAAAAAAAACCCAGTGGGCATGCATAAAGCCCAGACACCCATGAAAGTCATCCAAACCATCCAGGCAATAG
>NW_021486205.1:0-315 GCF_001605985.2 Dendrobium catenatum | reverse complement strand
CCCACAACAACATCACCTTCCCGCCTCATCCAGCAAGCGGACGGCACTACACAACCCAATCCTCAATACAATCAATGGTTGCTTGTCAACCAGAACCTTGCGGCTGCTCTCTGCTCCACCATTAGCCCCTCCATTCTACCCTACGTTCTTCACCTAGAATCATGCTCTACTATTTGGACCACCATCAAACTTCGCCTCCAAGCCTCAAATTGTTCTCGAGTTATTCAACTCTAGAATGAACTCCATAACATTACTATGCGGAACCCATACATGTTAATGGTGAATGGCGCACCATGGCGCAAAGGTCCATTTGGA
>NW_021486204.1:0-204 GCF_001605985.2 Dendrobium catenatum | reverse complement strand
AGATGGAAAACGTGTGGATCGACCGAGATGAGCTACAAAGACTAGACCCTGACTTACTAGAGTGGTACGAGAGCTCTATAGATGCTTACTCGACGGGGTCGAGTTTTCTCCCACCTGGGGAGAATGATGGGGACATCGTCAGAGATTGCGACACATGTACCATCAGAAGATGCCGGAGATCGACGGCCACGATCATGACCTTTA
>NW_021486203.1:0-233 GCF_001605985.2 Dendrobium catenatum | reverse complement strand
ATATTGATGTGTTTACCTGATTGCGCAGTAGAAATTGGCTGCTTTTCTTAGGTTTCTTTTCTCGCATGCCGATTTGGTTTTCGCCTAGATTTTCGTTAGGCTCTTTAAGGACTATAAACACTTTTCTACTCATAATTAATCTTTAAAATTCTAAGTTTAAATAACATAGAAACTTAACGAACATAGGAAATTGCTAGAATCGTCCGGGGTCGCATGCATATTACTGCATTCTT
>NW_021486202.1:0-329 GCF_001605985.2 Dendrobium catenatum | reverse complement strand
CTATTTATTGTATTTTTATTTTCTTGAGTCTGGCCATAAAATGCATATGAGTATGAGCAACCATGCACACACAGAGGGGGAAAGTTTGTTTTTAAATGTAAAATGTAATAGAATTTCTTCTCTGGAGATCGTACTGTACGATTTTAATTTGTAATGTACGATCCGAGCTATGTGGATCCCAGCTATGTGGACGATTCTATGAATAGATCGTACTGTATGAATATATTCATACTGTACGATATATTCAGATCCAAAACCTTAGCCGTAGTATAGTTTAAGTAAGTGATTTTCTGCCGTTCGTACTGTACGAACATTTTTGTACTGTACGA
>NW_021486201.1:0-241 GCF_001605985.2 Dendrobium catenatum | reverse complement strand
ATTTGAGCTCAAATGGAGTACTCTAAGGTGGTTAACTAAAACACCTAAGGTGAGCTCTAAGTCACCTTCAAACCACTATAGGGGTGTATCCTAAGCTTGGATTGGGGCAAAATAAGTGGCTCTACACTCCCTATCCTACACATCATCAGTACACAAAAAATCACACCCTAAATACCATTGGATAGGTCTATACTCCATTTTGAATTATGGGTCAAACCATGACCCTTAAACTTAAAATTTG
>NW_021486200.1:0-352 GCF_001605985.2 Dendrobium catenatum | reverse complement strand
ATTATATTTATTATTAAAAATAATTATATTTTTGTTCATCTAAAATTGAACAAAACATATCAAATTATAATTCAATTCAGTTTAATTGCATTGGAAGGTTAGTTTGGTTGATTCAATTTTTGAATTTTTCAACTAAAATTAATCATTTAATTCAAGTTGACCTAATGCACACCAAATTCTTATTAGCTCATAAGGCATAAAATCTTTAACTTAGGGGTGTAAATTAGTGATCCAACCCAAAAAATCCAGATTCAGGTCTGATTTTTTGATCCATTTATAGTTTTGGTCAACCCAGGATTAACCAGATTGTCCCGCATTCAAAAATTATCACCGTGCCCACCCCCGCCATGCG
>NW_021486199.1:0-294 GCF_001605985.2 Dendrobium catenatum | reverse complement strand
CGGACCGGTCCAGAAGGGACCGGTCCGCTCGTAACAGTTAACTTACTGATTAGATTAGCCTAGGTATCTAAGCACTCACCTTACTCAAGCAGCTTGGTCAATTACAATGCTAAGGATGGTTTGGTTCAATTGGACATAATTAGGTTTGATACGTACTCCAAAAATTATCTTGATCGGGCACAAATCTCGAGGCAAAAGCTAGTTGGAAACTTTAAAAAATTAATTCTGGGAGCACCCGAACTCCGATTTCAGCGACCTTATAGTCAAATTGAGCGTCTCGGAAATACGAACCCA
>NW_021486198.1:0-1037 GCF_001605985.2 Dendrobium catenatum | reverse complement strand
TCTTGTCTTTGATTATTAATTCTGTTTGTGGTAAGTCATCCTTATGTTAGAGAGAGAGCTCCTATTCTCTAACATCTGAGAAGATATATTCACAACTAAGGTTTTAAGAGGTTATAAAAGAGAATGTACCTTGCAAAATAGAAAAAAAAAATTTTTGGCCAATGATGCCAACAAAAGAAGCGCAAAGACGCCAAAATTGAAAAATCTATAAAAAGATGTATAAAGCGCCACTAAATTGACAAGATGCAAAAAATGAGCTCACTCAAAAGCAAGCTATTCTCTCTTTTTAAATCTTTTAGAACTTAGAAGTTTTGGCTCTCAAAGACTTGATTTCGATTTTGTTGCGATCGTGACAGATTTACTTTGGTTCATTATTTTATAAAGATAGTTTTTTTCTTAAACTAAGTGATGGATGGATTATTTTTCTCATATTCAATTAATTCTTTTAGTTAGGTCATTGATTTTAAAAGACGATTCTACCCTAAGAAAACGTCTGAGCTAAGGGTAACCATGACCGGATATTCTACTATTCTATGGATGGTTGAGATTGTTAACTTATTAACCCACAAGTTTTCAAATTAATCACATAGAATATTACATCATTTTCATTCCTTGGTTAAAAAAAAAAATTTGTTGTGATTTTCTATTGTTCTTTTGTATTCCCTCCTCCTATTTGATTTGTCAAAAGGGGGAGAAGTTTATGATGTTCTTACACTTGTCAATCCTGAAAATTTTCTTTCTGCTAATTGTCTTCATAGTGTTTTTCCATCATCAAAAAGGGGGAGATTGTTACAAATCTATTTTCATGACTGCATGTTGCTTCTAACTTTTTAGGAATCGAAGATCGGACGAACAGACTAAGCCAGTTCAAGATTGCGTAGGTCTAGGATTGAGTCAATATGTACTTTGTTTTTTCTCTTCTTGAGTCTATTTGTAATTGTCAAAGAGACTGATGCTAAGTAACCCTACACACACACACTTGAGAGACGTAGAATTTCTGTTTTTACTCATATCGGCTAGGACGATATTTACATCGT
>NW_021486197.1:0-285 GCF_001605985.2 Dendrobium catenatum | reverse complement strand
CAACATAACCCAATAGGATTGCTATCGTGTTGAGATTATCACGACCCGGCCCGGATGCTCGCTCTAATGAGACGGGTACAAAAGTCGGACGATAAAATTATAAAACAATACTACTTCATTTGTACTAAAGAGCCACTAAACACGAGAAAAATTACCTGTTGTCATTTGCACGTCGCCTTCTGTAAACATGTTCTTCTCTTTCAGACATTACTTCTTTAGGAACTTACCTGAAACATTTAAACTCGTGAGTTGAGTTTACTAAGTAAACTCAATGGGATTTATATA
>NW_021486196.1:0-1115 GCF_001605985.2 Dendrobium catenatum | reverse complement strand
AGTAAACCCTATTTTAATATTTTAAAGTAGGGTAAAAGTTTATAGGTTCATAATTTTTTTTTAAAACCCAATTTCATTTTCAAATTTATAGTTGGATATTTTATCTTTTGAGATTGTATGATATTCCCTATGCTATGTTTAATCTTGAAAATGATAAAATCTTTTTCTATTTTCAAATTGATAGTGAAACATCATTTTTGTCTTCTGAGATAGTATGTTTTTCTCAATGTAGTATTTTATTATAAAATTACTAATATTTAAATCACATGGAAATTTTCTTTTCCATAGTGTAGTTGCGTATGCCATTAAAACTAATTCTATAAACTATTTGTAAAACTTCTTAGATATCAAGAACTATGTTTTGGATATAATTTTGATCGTTTTGGTTATGAAATTTTTAGTATCCCAAAAGTAAATTTCTTTAAAATTCAAGAATTCAAAATAAAATATTTAATCAATCATCTATAACTTGTTGTATAAATCCATTTAAATGAAATATTTCATTTTCAAGTGCTTAAAACTATTCCTTGTCTAGTCCTAATTAGTGCAATATAGTTACATTTCATTCTATAACTTAATATTGATATCTTGATTGGGTCTATAAACTCTTAAATCCTCTAATCTTTTCAAATTTTAAATCCATCTTTTTTGTTATATGTCATGTAGTTATATCTCTTTGTTTCCTAATATGTATAATAGGGATTTGATAAGTCATGATTCATTAAAATTTTTTAGAAAATAATATATTGATTAAAGCTAGTGAGTTTAGATTCTAATATAGATCTATAACTTTTTTTTTTAATTTTAAATATGGAGCTATATTTATGTTTAGGAAAATGGGTAAAATGTACATCTTCAATTTCTACAACAATTTGTACATCATCCTTAACCAATCCTGGCTAGAAAATGGAAGTGTGGTTAAGTTTAATTCTACCTTTGAGATTCTAGTAATAATTGTAAATGGTACTTAGCTTATCGTTGTTCATCATACTAAAATTAAAGATAAGAAACAAGTCCTAGAGTTCAATCTGGTAGGTGTGTTTATGGCTTCCCTTGTGACCACTAAACTTTCCATGTTCACTAGAATTGGTCTACCCATGCCTGCATATCAAGAC
>NW_021486195.1:0-798 GCF_001605985.2 Dendrobium catenatum | reverse complement strand
CGCTACCGTATTACGGAGCTCATTTGTATCATCCAGCAAAAAACCTAACGAACTCGCCAGCCCTAATTGACATCGACAATATTTGCTCTTCAGTCTTTGTGATACCCGTCGGCTTCCATGGACGCCCAAAGAGCTCTTCTTGATGAGCTCATGGGAGCAGGTAAACATAGAGCGTTTCATCGTTCTGCCTTTATGGCTCCCCGGCTTTGCTCACTCTCTTGTTTCTTCGCAGCTCGTAATTTAACAGAGGAAGAGAAGAAAGATTACCGGGAAATCCATTGGGATGATAGGGAGGTCTGTGGACCATTCATGGTCCGCTTCTGCCCTCACGATCTATTTGTAAATACGAAGAGTGATCTCGGTGAGCCCTTTCAGCTTCTTAGGTTTTCATTTCTTGCTGTTGATATCTCAACTTTTTGGATTTTTTATCCAATTTTATGACAGGACTGTGCCCTAAGATCCACGATCTGAAGCTCAAGGAGAGGTACCAGAAAATTTTTGAATTATATTTTTTGGAAACATGTAATCAACTGAAGTATTGCATTATTGCTTCCACAATTTTAGGTTTAATGTGTTTTGAGTTGGTAGATGAATATATCAACTTTATTTCATGTTAGTTTAGTGTTGGTGGTGTATTCTGGGATTCTTTCTGACGACACAGCTGCCTTTTGTTTTTTTTACGGAGACCTTGATCTAAATTTAAACATTTTTTACACAGGGATGATGACTTATACATGCTCGATGCCTGTTAGCAGTTTCACTTTTTTAAATGCTTTGGTTTGTTGGGTATCGAGTTTC
>NW_021486194.1:0-211 GCF_001605985.2 Dendrobium catenatum | reverse complement strand
GGACTAATGAAGTAAAGCAATCTAGACTAAACATCTTATTACATGACTATGAATTATTTTACATGAAACCAAATGAATCCATCTCTGAAATGAATATAAGATTTACTCAAACAATCACTTCTTTACAGGCATTAGATAGGGAACTAACGAACACTGAAATGATTAATAAAATTTTTAGTTATTTTCCTACTGCTTATGATGCAAAAATAAT
>NW_021486193.1:0-211 GCF_001605985.2 Dendrobium catenatum | reverse complement strand
TATATATACCTAGATGAATATTTTTTCAATCAAAACAGGACCGTTCATTGGATATTTGATGGCCTTAATGATTTCGGAATTTGGTGATCTTGGGCTCATTGGATTTGTCTCGTCGAGCCGTTCGATTCGAGTATAAGCTCGTCAAAATCGAAGATCGTTTGGTAACTCAAATTATGGTTTGAACTTTCAGACAACGCTTTGAGCCCTTGAT
>NW_021486192.1:0-591 GCF_001605985.2 Dendrobium catenatum | reverse complement strand
CTGGCTAGTCATTCAAAGGCTATAGTAGCAAGCAAATTAAATTTTAAGTTTCCTGAAAATGAATCTTTTAAATAAGATCAATGGAAATTCGTTTAGCAGGGTTTTCAATTCCATGCTAATTTTCCTGCTATCATTCGTCCTGCGTTATTCCTGTTTTATGAAAATGTGGGGTGATGATGTATTAATGTGATCACTAACCCCTACCTTTCATTATGCAGAATGAAAATGCAGGACACCCCAATGACCGTCCAACTGGGACGAGGAGCCAAGATCCAGCTGGCAAACGCTGTGATTGAAACTGGAAATGCTGGAGCCACCATTCACTTTGGTGGGCTCGAATTCTCAGCAGCTACTGCAAGGGCTGCAGCCGTCCCTGTGTACGGCGTAAACTCTGAAGAACCTTCTGGAAGGTCCCACTCTGGAAGGACTACTGTCAGAGGTACTGCTCAAGGAAGAACTTCTGTCTTTGAAAGATTATCCCAATCTGAGACCCTTACTGCAAAGAGGGTTGTTACTGGAAGAAAAGTTTCTGTGGTGACTGCTAACACCACGAACCTGCCCAGAGAGCCTGTTGCACCTGGGAGGTATGAA
>NW_021486191.1:0-306 GCF_001605985.2 Dendrobium catenatum | reverse complement strand
TGAAAATCCAAGAATTCATCTCCTGCAAACGACTGTGGTGCAGAGGAAGACCGCCAGACTTCTCCTCAATGAACCGGCAACAGTTAAAATCCCCCAGGATGATCCATGGGGAAGAAATAGTGGAGGTGATTTGAAGTAAGTTTTGCCACAGAGAGGTTCTCTCAGAGGGAGAGTTAGCAGCATAAATCACAGAAATCATGACATTAGGCATAGATGTGGAAATTGCAGTCCCATGAATGAGCTGAGAAGTGGTAAGAATCGGGGAAAAGGATATATTTTTGGAGTTCCATTTTATCCAAATCCTTC
>NW_021486190.1:0-430 GCF_001605985.2 Dendrobium catenatum | reverse complement strand
ACCTACACACCTCGATGAATAATAATATATATGACAGGATCATTATTATGATCCATGTGTATTGACTTATTTATTAATTATTACTTGCTATGTTAGGAAGTTATTTGCTATAATGAGTAGTTAATTATAGTGGGCAGTGTAATGGGCTTTTAATAATGTATTTGGAATGCTAATTGTAAATGATCATCCCTTTCTTCTTTCCCTGCATTCTCCCTACTTTGTATTTTTCTTCGAGCTCATATCAAATGGTTGCTTCAAACAATTCTATGATATTTTATTTTAATAAATAACAAAATCTTAAATAGATTAAGGCTTCATTTGGGACAACTTTCTTTCTGCTTCCAAAAGCAATTTTTTAGTAAAAAAAATTCAGAAAGAAAGCCGTCCCAAACGAAGCCTAAATTAATAGATAATGGCATTTGAATAAAAC
>NW_021486189.1:0-1430 GCF_001605985.2 Dendrobium catenatum | reverse complement strand
GAATGAAATTCCTGATCTACTGGACCTGTGATTGTTGGAACCCTTAAGCATGGAAGTTGAACAAGACGAACTAAGAAGTTTAAGGTTTTGTTTGGGACAGCTTTTGTACTGCTTTTTAAAGCAGCTTTTTAGTACAAAAATTTCAAATTCAAAAAATTGTTATACTAGAAAACTATTTTAGAAAGCAAGAAGAAAGCCACACCAAACGAAGCAAAAGTCGGGATGGTGGATGAGAGATATCTACAATTGGTTTTGATCTGATGGAGCTGGAGTCACATTATTAGCTTCAGAGTACTATGGAAGGGGGTGAATTCAGAGATCTGAAACAATTAGGGAGCATAAATCTGTGGAGGTGAAGCAACGATTCTTGAGGACATAAAGGTTAACAACTTTGGTGGCAATGGAAGCGTGAAATGGGCCATGGGGATGGTAGATCTTGAAGGAGGAAATAGAATTCAAATTAGGGCTGCAAACGAATCGAACCGTGCCGAATATGCGGGTGTTCATATTTGAGTTCATTTATTATAGCTTATTCAAGTTCGGTTAGTGTTTGATTCGAGCCTTATTGTTTGTGTTCATGTTTGGTTCATTTAAATTAATGATGTTCATGTTTGATTCATGTTCGATTCGTTTAATGCTTATCGAGTTTTAAAAAATAAGGCTTAACGAGCTAATGACGAAGAAAATAAAGAAATGTTATGACATAATAATGCAAAATCTAGAACAATAGCAACGCATATCTGACACATCAGACATGCTACCTTTTTTTAACCAAATCACATCGCACTGAAGGAAAGAGCTCTGTATTCTGTATAAAATAAAAGGGTGTAAGTACACAGTTCAGTGGAAGACAATTTTTATATTACAAATTTTGATAATATTCAATTTAATTTAATTATAGTTACATTAGCAGATAAATATATATAATTTAATGATTAAGGGGCTATTTGATTTGTTGAAAATGAAATGTGGAGTAATGTAAAATAAATATAGTGTATTTCAAATATGTGAAGATGTTTGGATAAGTGTGGAGGGAATGCACAAGATTATTATTATTTTATTTAACTTTTAAATAAAATGAATGCAATGTAGAGTAAAATGATTGTGTATTTGGTGGCAGTGACCTATGGTAATTGGTGGTGACTGGCGATAGGTGGTGGAGGCCGCCAACAGTGGCCGACTGTTGGCGATGGTGGTTGATGATCGAGGACAGTATCAGGCGGTGACAATGCAGTAGCTTGCGGTGAAAAAGAAATTCAGTCAAAATTGGATGAGTTTAGAACATAAAAAAATAACCAAGAGTAAAATGAAATTTATTGGAATTTTATGCTACATTCCTTTTCCAACACATCAAATATCCAAATTTTTGTTTCCAACAACAACAACAACAACCTCATCAAGCATTTATCCCACTACGTGGGGTCGGCTAC
>NW_021486188.1:0-465 GCF_001605985.2 Dendrobium catenatum | reverse complement strand
GGCCACTAGAAATCTTACATATGGACTTATTTGGACCTGTTAGTACTGTTGCAAATCTATTTTCATAATTTATGTTTTGATGATTGACAAATACTATTGATTCTCTTGGACTGCCTGTTACTTCTAACTTTTCAGGAATCGAAGATCGGACGAACAATAGAAGCCAGTTTAAGATTGCATAGGTTTAGGCTTGAGTTAGTCTGTACTTTATTTTTTCCCTTCTTGAGTCTGTTTGTAATGTTCAAAGAGACTGATGCTAAGTAACCCTACACACACACATTTGAGAGACTTACAATTTCTATTTTTACTTATATCGGCTAGGACGATATTTACATCTTCCTGGACGATCAGGCTTAAAACAGAAAATCTAAACAAGGATTCTTAATTAAGGAAGCCGTCATCAACAGATCGTCCTGGATGATACATGCATCAGTTAGGATGATAAGCTCAAAATAGTAAGAAGTT
>NW_021486187.1:0-213 GCF_001605985.2 Dendrobium catenatum | reverse complement strand
CTTCTTGAATATTGTAGCTGGATATTCACTTGAACCTAATTTTGACCCTTCGGGGCCATATGAAGTTCTCTTTAGCATCCAATTTTAATATTCAAGATGAGATTCATAATTCTAAATATGAACACCATTATGAAATTTTATTTTCACCTCTATAGGTGATATATGTTAAGAGAGTTGCTATTTACATGTTTTACATTCTTGCAACTTGTATAG
>NW_021486186.1:0-249 GCF_001605985.2 Dendrobium catenatum | reverse complement strand
GAAGAGGAAGAGGAGGTGGAACTGCTTAACAGCAACGAGAGGATGCCACCTCGGGAGTCCATCAGGCGAGAAGAACATGACAGACGGAGAGACTTCCGGGAAGGAAGAGAAGATGATTGGCGACGTCGGAGGCCCGACCAAGTGGACCGGCCGTGGGGGATCTATAACCACCATGGCGGGGCACGAGGGGAAGATGGCTACCGGTGGCCAATGAGGGAGGATGAGACCCGATATGGAGAAAGAGGAACT
>NW_021486185.1:0-200 GCF_001605985.2 Dendrobium catenatum | reverse complement strand
AATGACAATGGTTAGGTTGACAATTTGGTAGCTTTAAAATCAAATATCTTATTCACATCCACATGTCCATGGCTAGCAGGTGTCAATTCGGGTTGATGAATTGGTTCAAATTTTATTCAAAATTGACCCGAGTTGAATGAATTCGTGTATAATATATGTTAAAATTGATACGTCACCAAAAATAGTCTTGATCAAGCACG
>NW_021486184.1:0-784 GCF_001605985.2 Dendrobium catenatum | reverse complement strand
TAATTTTTCCAAGCTTAATTTAATTTATGAATAGGTCATGCAAACACTTAAAATATAGTTTGAACTAGAGCCTCATCGGAGAAGTAGAAGAATAATTAGAGGTTTTAAAATGTAGTATTTCCATAGCATAGACATATAGTGGTAAGGATTATTGGATCTTAAAGAGATTGTAGAACTATAGTTAGTGGGAATCCTAGCTAATACTCCAACGTGCTCAATCGAGACGAGAATGACTTATGCTCTTATTCACAATAATAATAGGTAAAAAATCACTCTTATGCAATCATATGTTTAAAATATCATAGGTTTAGAAATTCAATAACTTATGAATTTACGCTTTGTAACTATAGCTTTTTATTTTAATTTGCACAATCTATTTTAAATCATTTGGTGGATAAATTAAGTAGTTTCAATAAGAAGTAATACAGTGAATTTAGGAAAGTTCATAGCTCCTCATAGGAACGATGCTCTTCTCATCACTTTATTACTTGACTTGACATGTTGACTTGCATTGAATATGACTTACATCTTAGAAAATTAAAAAATATTTAGAGGACTTAGTTGTGTGTCTAAACTAAAGAACAAAAATACATTATCAACATGGTCTCCTTTGTAGGCACTTGGAATAGCCTTAATGAGTTGGACATGGAAACTCTCAATGAAGTATAAGTGGGGTAGGTTGGTGGAAAGTGAATGATCTCTTCCCGATAAGGGTAAGAAGATTAAATAAGCTCCTCTACCCTTGTGCTATTACCATGTAATCCTATACAACCTAGCTTGTAGT
>NW_021486183.1:0-2458 GCF_001605985.2 Dendrobium catenatum | reverse complement strand
AGTCTCTTATGGCTGATTTTTTACGATTAACTAATTTGATTATAATTTTTTTCAATTCAATAGGACATTAAATTTAAAGAAGCTACCTTTGCAAAGATAACTAATGAGAATGATAAATAGGAATTGTTATATAATGATGTAGGAATATTCTCCTATTTATGGATCTATGCTTGTTTTTTCAAATAAAGAAAGGATATTAAATGTATCTTACAAGAGGGCTGTTTTCAATAGATTTGTAAAACATTTAAGCTGAAAGTAGGCCGTGTTTTATTCAAGCACTTAACATGATCTACCCTAAATAAAACTCTTTGATATGTTTTACTTTAAATTAAAAAGAGTATGAAATTGGAAGAAATTTTTCGTACTAATGGGATATAGAAAGTTTTTGATGATGCCATAGGATTTCTTAATTAAATATATACTAAATTATGTTGATAAATTTAAAATTATCGTTCTATATTTATCTATTATATATTTTTTCAACTATAAGACCTATTTTTATGATATGAAATGAATCTTTCTTATATAAAACATTTTCTAATTATTTATCATAGATGAAGATTATTCTTACAGCTATAAGATTTAAAACTCCCGTCATTGAGAGCTTACAATCTGCCTTCTGTCACCGCACCGCCTCAGTTACAACCCGGCGATGACTTCTATCTGGTGCGCATTTGAGAGATCAGTTTGGTGATGAGGCTTTGTATTTGCATTGTTAAGCATCAACTTTCTAGTACACAAAAAATTAATTTTTTTTTGTAAAGAAATGCTGCTTTATAGAACAAGTTAAAAGAACCCATCCCAAAATTAAAGCCTTAAGTGGGGCTATGGAAGCAATTTGAAAGAATTATTCTTGTACCTTTTAATGAACTATATATATATATATATCCATATTCATTTCCCCAAAAATACGTACAATACTCAGGAATTACAACTTGTCAATTACGACATATCGTTCTGGTCCTAAGTATAATAAAAACTAAGAAAATGAACAAACATGAGGAATCCTAATTAGTCTCATACTCCTGCTCATTTGTCCTGATATGAAATTATTTAACCTCAAATAATGAGCTAAAAAGCTCAACAGATTATAAAAACCTACAACTAAACTGAAAATACATTAAAGAAATAATATACATGTCACTGATCAAATCATAGCTATAGCATTCATATGAATATTGAATAATAGTAGAAACATTAAAACTCACATGTAGTTGCAGTAAAATCTGTAAAGCAATAAAATAATATGGTATGGAAGACAGTAAAGCAGTAGAGTAAGAAAATCAATAAACCAGTATGAGTGTCAAATCAATAACGTAGCCATCACGTCAGTATTATCAATTAGTAGAAATATCATATAAAGCGGTAAAATCAAATCATCGATAAAGGCTATTAGAATCATATCAATACACTAAAGCCCTATATTAATATACACATACTAACAAGTTATTATATATCAATAACAATTAATTAATGATATTGGTGTCCCAATGATGTCGCCAGAAAAACCTGTTGCAGTAACAAAAAAGCAATGCAGTATCAGTAAATCCATATACTGACAACAAATCAGTAAACAATAACAATGAAGCATTAAAATTATATAATAATAGCAACAATGAATCAATAATATGCATTTCAATAATCATATGGTACTTTATTCAACAAGCAGTTCTATCTATCACGGTATTTTTCAGTAATTAGTAGTTGGTTACCGTTGGCTCGTAAACAAAATCATCACTCTTTGCCCATCTTCAAAGTAATAACTTTTTAAAAATCCAATCAGTATATCAAGTCCATCACCCGAGAATAATACCAAACCACACATTTAAAGGAAAATATGTCAGCCCATCATCTTGTACATGTTATAACCGCAACCAATTTAAGCAAGGTAAAATAAGTGTCAAGCCCACATCGGGTTTGTACTATGTCTAAGATGAATTAACAACCTACTAGCCAACTAGCATGTTTTACTTGTTCTTTTCACTATATTACAATAAAGTGAATACGTGAGCTAGTGTTATCTTAATCCTACTATTTTTTTATTTCCATTCACAATGCTAGTATTATATAATATACTTTAAATAGAAAATAAACCTTAAGGTTTCATAAAATACTTAATTTTTATACAATGCAAATCTTCAAAAACTTTCAATTTTCATAGTGAAATTTATAAATGTTATAGTCAAAATTTTCAGGATAATCAATTTGATAATATATTTAAAGTTGTGCTGTAAAATTCAATAAATTTAAAGAAAATACGTTAAAATTAGTTATGCGAAGAATCAAATAGTTAAAATCAAAATCTTTGAAAACTAATATAGGATTAAAATCACTTACATCTGAACAACTTTCCTAAAAATGGAAAAGCAATCGGGAGACCAAAAACCTAGATTTATCTTTCTTTATGTTGTGTTGCAATTCAAATAAGAATTCAAATTTCTTTTAATTTTCAATCATT
>NW_021486182.1:0-223 GCF_001605985.2 Dendrobium catenatum | reverse complement strand
GCGTATTGCGAGGTATTACTCGGTATTTGCTCGGTATTCCTCGGTATTGCTAGGTATTTCTTGACAATAGCGAGAAATACCACTGTGAATATAAATACCGAGTAATACCGAGAAATACCGAGTTGTACCGAGTTTTTTCTTACCGAATTTTTCTAGAAAAACTCGGTATTACTCGGTATTTGCTCAGTATTGGTTATTGCCGAGCAAAATCGACCAATACCTA
>NW_021486181.1:0-492 GCF_001605985.2 Dendrobium catenatum | reverse complement strand
ACACTTGGATGCATATCCAAGAATCCACCGTCGAAAGATCCCGACATAAGTGAAAGTAAGTATAGAGACCCACATCTCTAGAAATTTTTTTTTTAAAGAATGGTGTGACATCTAGTGTGTACCCCTAGAGATCCACTATTAAAGAAATTTATCAAAAGTAGGTCCCAAAGATGATCCATACAGATAATGTTCTTGATGGTCAACATCTTGAAGAATCATTCAAGAAATCCCGTCACTTTTCAACTATATCTTCTCGGATCGAGGAAGATCTTTAGATGGGATGAATAATTTGTTGTCAGCACATGTATTTTATATTTGGAGTTGAAGCAGTGTTGCCATTAGAATTTGAACTTCCATCTTTTTGAGTCGCTACCCAGAATGAGCTGACTCAAGAACAAAATACTCGGTTAAGAATGGAAGAGCTCGACGCACTTGATGAACTCATGCTACAAGCTCAACAAAACTTAGAAATCTACCGAGGAAGAATGACAA
>NW_021486180.1:0-200 GCF_001605985.2 Dendrobium catenatum | reverse complement strand
AATGCTCCTCAACCAGAACTCACACTTGGAGAACTTGACATACAACTGATGTCGCCTCAAAGTCTCCAACACAATGCTCAAGTGTCTGGCATGCTCATCCTCAGAAGCAGAATATACCAAAATATCGTCGATGAAGATGATCACAAATTGATCCAAATACTCCCTGAATACTCGGTTCATCAGATCCATGAAAATAGCAG
>NW_021486179.1:0-332 GCF_001605985.2 Dendrobium catenatum | reverse complement strand
CGACGGGCAGAAGTCCGACGACGGTTAGTAGTCTGACGGCAGGCAGAAGTCCGCAGTCGGGTAGATGACTGACGAAAGTTCATCGACGAGCAGAAGTCCGACGACGAGTAGAAGTCCGCTAACGAGCAGAAGTCTGAGGTCGAGTAGAAGTCCGTAGTCGGGTAGAGGTGCAGCCTCAAGTAGAAGACCGACGAAGGTCCGTTGACGAGCAGAAGTCCGACGACGGTAGAAGTCCGCTAATAAGCAGAAGTCCGACGTTGAGTAGAAGTCCGCTGACGAGCAGAAGTTCGACGTCGAGTAGAAGTCCGCTGACGAGCAGAAGTCTGACGTCG
>NW_021486178.1:0-228 GCF_001605985.2 Dendrobium catenatum | reverse complement strand
CTACAACCAAATATTCACAAGTTATTTTCACAAAATTGGAATCTCATAGAGATCTATTAAATGATAATATCAGTATTTGAATATATGTTCTCTAGAAACCAGGTATCTAGACCAGTTCTTGCTGGACAAAATATTTATGATGAATTTATTGAAGGACTCTTTGTTAGCAATTAAATGTTGGATGAGAGCTATTAAAACTTGTTAAATGCTTATAAATAAATAAAAAAA
>NW_021486177.1:0-243 GCF_001605985.2 Dendrobium catenatum | reverse complement strand
GCAGATGATTTATATATATTGTTGATATAACACTCTTTCCTTCAAATGATGTCTCATAAGTCATAAATATATCTATGCTCATAGAAAACTGATCATCCTTGCAACATGTTTGTCATTGCTAGTTGTGTGTATATTTGAATTCATCATGTGTTGCCTATTAAACTCTTATGCTTGAAAGAGAATCGTGTATTCACTTGTATGATTGATCCATAGGTGAGTTTTTTTCACTATATTTCCCTCATA
>NW_021486176.1:0-903 GCF_001605985.2 Dendrobium catenatum | reverse complement strand
CTTCCTCATCAAATTCTAGCTCTTTTTTAGGATGGTACCCTTACTGACAATGAAAGATGACATGGAAAAAGCCATCAAAGTAGAAATATTGAATTTATTTGCTAACATGGGGTACAAAAGTTAATATTTTTTGTCTAACACTTAGGCGATCAGGTGAACGAGTGTAAGGTTATTCTTATGATAGGTTGAGCATGACCTAATGAAGTAAAATTTGTTAGACACGATGAAGTTGGTGACTACAAAAAAGGGAGGAGTGATATTTACCCTATCTCAAGTGTTAGGAAGAAAAGAACTCAAGAGAACATGTTAAATGATACAAGCATTTTGATTCAGTGATTGGACAAGTGGCTGGTGTTTGTTTAGTGGAGCATTCCTAATGACTAGATTTATGGATATCCCCTCATAGTCACCCCTAGACAAGAAAATATGGGGTTGAACTCATTTAGTGGATTGGTGGAGGTATTCAACAAAATATTTTTTGGTGAATTCTATGTCATTTGCATACAAGGAAAATATGCAGATACTCATAGACTAGCAAAAAATTAATAAAGCCATTCAAAATTAAAAGAAAAGGCTAGGGTGAGAATGGATTTGACAGTGCAAGTATTAAAAATATCCACTAAATGATAACTAAGATTCAACTATTCAAGAATATGTGATGGGATAATTTGGGCTTCTCTGCATCAGTGATAGGAAGCTTCATCTTTTATTATTTAAAAGTGATCATCAGCAGGACAATGAAAGGAACTCCCTTGGAGAATTTATCGAGCTCACTTTCCATCAACCGTCAAAAAATAGAGGGTACAAGTGCAAGTTGAGAATAGGAATATAATGATGGAGTGAATGAAGCTTTAGAAATCTCTCTTAACTTATAAATTTCTACCACATCATACAATAAGTTTG
>NW_021486175.1:0-735 GCF_001605985.2 Dendrobium catenatum | reverse complement strand
GAGCCTTTTTCTCATGTATTTTTCCATAGTTCTAGTGCTTCCAAGGTGTGATATCATTATGCTTCCTTTTTTCAGGTTTAGATTTATTGTACTGATATAAAACAACAACAGGTGTTTATCTCATTATGTGAGGTCGACTACATGAATCTTTTTTTCTCCATTGTGTTTTATTAAGAGTCGAATTCTAATTTAAATCTAATAAAAAAAGTCTTTTTTAATAACTTTTATCCAAGTCTTTTTAGTACTGATAATTAAAGTTTATGTTGAGTTGGAAACATTTCGATTTTCAATGTGGCAGTGTTTGCCTCTATTTTGTTGTTCTGTTTTTGTTCTTTGATTTTATTAACTTGAGAGAAATATCATGAAATTTGACAATTCCTCTTTCAATTCATATAATTTTATCTATAGTGTAAATAATCATATTCAACTTTTATTGGATTTGGTTTATTAAATGTTAACTTATTAAATATTTGATGGATTGTTCATCTGCCCTAAGAGACATGCATAGCATCACCAAATGGAACTCATATATGCCTCATGAATAAATTGTGCATCCCGTGAATATACAAATTCTCATGAACAGACAATGCGTCTAGTGCAAGTTTAAAATTGCACAATTGGGTATTGAGGCTTTTTTCATCCGTGAGGCGAGGCTTAAGCCTCCAAATTAAAGATTTGCATAAAATTAAAATGAGAAATTTTTTTATAATAACCAAATAATATATTAAAAGTTAA
>NW_021486174.1:0-923 GCF_001605985.2 Dendrobium catenatum | reverse complement strand
TAATAAAACTATATATATATATATATATATGAACATAATGAGAAAAGTTGTTTAACTCGTCAAAACGAAAATATATAATAGCTCATGACTCGCTTCAATTTGATTTTAATATTAATTGGTGAAAGAATAATATATTGCCAATTGACAAATGATGATGAGAACAAAATGATAAAAATTAAGAAAAAAATTGTGGTAGGACATACTGAAATAATTTATATTAGAATGGGCTTGAAACCTAGCTATTGTATTTGCTTTTATATTAGAGCTTTGCTTTCAGAGTAGAGCTGCATATATGAAAAGTTTGCATTGAATTAATCTCAAAGCAAATCCAATATATATACTTTTTAAAACTTATTATGTATAATTTATATCTAGCTATTCTAATATAAATTTTATTTTAATTTAAGATGAAGATATCATGGAAGACATCATCAATATAGACTTATGGTGTATAGCTCTTTCTATTCTAGAAGGTAAGATACATCATCTTCTCGTAAATAGCGCCAATGATTTTTAATTCGACAGAATACGGCCTGATCTTGATCCTCAAGGTTCGCTCCATCTCTATTATTAGACCACTTCAAGCCATTGTTGTTGTCAAACAATTGCTGAGGTAGCAACCAAAGATTGCCATAGGACCATTATCGTGATCATATCATCTTCTGATTACCTTCGTTAAGTCATCACTTGGCCATCCTTATTGGTTTACCACTAAATCATATCATTGGAGCACCTCATGGTCGCCATTGTCCGACTATGAGTATTTTTATCATCATTGCATCACTTTGATCCTCTAACCACCCCTTAACTAATGCCACCTTATTAGAGTCCATTGATAATAGTTTACCTATTACGATCCTATGATCATCATCGCCCAACTATGATCCTTAGATCATGATTGTTTGTCTATAAATTTTTAACCA
>NW_021486173.1:0-252 GCF_001605985.2 Dendrobium catenatum | reverse complement strand
GACAAAATTAATTATCGTACAGTACGATTGGCTCTCTAGAAATTTTCGTCCAGACGAACTTAATTATCGTACAGTACGATTGACTCTCTAGAAAATTTTCGTCCAGACGAAATTAATTATCTTACAGTACGGTTGGCTCTCTGGAAAATTTTTGTCCAGACGAAATAAATTTTTGTCCACTACGATTGGCTCTCTGGAAAATTTTCGTCCAGACAAAATAAATTATCGTCCAGTATGATTGGCTCTCTGGAA
>NW_021486172.1:0-616 GCF_001605985.2 Dendrobium catenatum | reverse complement strand
TCAATGCCTCCTTATTTTCATGAATTCATCAATTCAAGGGGAGTTTAGGAGATCCTTAGAATTTGCAATCCAACAAACAATAATTGTTTTGACATCATCAAAACTATATAATTTATAAAAATTTAAAACATGCAAATAGCAACTCTCTTAACATCATTCACGAAGAGATGTATCCTATTTGGCTTGCCAACATTATTCCAGTCCAAAAGAAGAGCAAATAAATTCGTGTCTGTATTAACTTTCATGATTTAAATAAGGCATATTCTAAGGATGATTTTCCTCTTCCTATCCCCGAGCTTATGGTGGATATAGCGTCTTCCCATAGCATCTTCTCATTCATGGATGGTTCATCTGGTTACAATCAAATAAAGATGGACCATGATGATGAAAAGTTCACTGTATTTTGTACACCAATAGGTGTATTTTGTTACAATGTTATGCCTTTCGGCCTCAAGAATGCTGGGGCCACCTATCAACATGCAATGACTGTTATCTTTTATGAGATGATACAAGAGTAAGTTGAATGTTATGTGAATGATTTGGTAATCAAAAGTAAGGTCAGTAGAGATCACCTTCAAAATCTACGAATCATTTTTGAATGCCTGCGCAAATATGA
>NW_021486171.1:0-230 GCF_001605985.2 Dendrobium catenatum | reverse complement strand
GTTCAGTGGCATAGGCTGTAAATATTTGAATATTTTACAGCCTTTGGATTTTAATTCAGATTCTGGGGTTAAAGACCTCAGAATGAGCTCAAAGTTGGAGGGTAACCTCTAGAGACATGTCTTATCACTTTGTAAGTGATAGACCCTGAATCAGAGACCATTTGACTGGGTTTTGAAATGTTTAAAAATTCTTTGAAAAGGGTGTTTAGGACAAGGCCTTAGGACTTTGG
>NW_021486170.1:0-349 GCF_001605985.2 Dendrobium catenatum | reverse complement strand
TTATGTGTCAGACCTTCCTGAAGGTTTTAACATTAATGCTATGTTAACATCGAAGATCTTGTAACCTTCGGAAGTCCAGAGTGTAACCCTCCTATTCCACGAAATAATGAGCCTTATGTGAACCCACCTGGTGAGATCCCCAGCCTAACTCCACCCCAAAATTGCCTAATTGACCCAATACAGAGAAGATTGAGATAATACTTAGCGATTTCCACTAGAGATGATGATGGTCAACAAATGTATCTAGTTCAATGAGCAGGGAAACCGGAAATGGAGAACACATGGGTTGATCGTGACGAGCTGCAGCGAGTGAACCCCGACTTACTAGAGTGGTACGAGAGCTCTATAG
>NW_021486169.1:0-238 GCF_001605985.2 Dendrobium catenatum | reverse complement strand
CAAGTCAGTTCACTAATATTCTTACTTGAAAAAAAGCACAAAAAAAATACTGCCAAGCTTTGGATAACTGGGTCAAAAAGGATGCACGAAAATCTATTATCTTTTCATCTCTCTTTCCTAATAGTCCCACTCCTAAGCCCACAAAGCACTCTCAATAACATTTTTTATAAATGTGATTGAAGGAGCATTGAAGGGGACCCACTTCCTTCTCACAAAACTTTTTTTTTTTTAGACTTCT
>NW_021486168.1:0-413 GCF_001605985.2 Dendrobium catenatum | reverse complement strand
CTTCTAACAGCCTCATAAAAGCAAATAGATCATCAACAGAAAAGGGGAAAAAATTTGAACAATACTTACGTAACAGAACCAGCAATACCAACTTGTCCACACAGCATGCAACACTTCCCTATAACAGCATTATGACCTATCTGCAACGAGATCATTAGCGTAAAATATCTAAAATTATAAATTCCCATAATAATTCATACAAAAAAACTCACTTTTTAGGATGAGCATAATCTGGTACATTAATTCATTGAACCTACCTGAACTAAGTTATCTATTTTCGTATAATCTCCTACAACAGTGTCTCTCCAACTACAAGTAAACCCGGAAGCAAAGTCAAGTACAATGTTTAACACTGAAAGCATGCAGTTTGAAGCAATTATTCATTGCTTAGTAAAAATTAATAAACATTCCAT
>NW_021486167.1:0-317 GCF_001605985.2 Dendrobium catenatum | reverse complement strand
TGAGTTTTTCTATTTTGAGTACATCAGCCTGGATGATATTCATATCGGCTAGGATAATCCAATTAAAAATAGAAACCCTAATTAGGGCATCCTATTTAAACAGTCGTCATTAAGCAAATTGTCCTGGGTGATACTTATATCGGACAAAACGATAGGCTCAAATTAGAAAGAATCAGCCGCCATGATCAATTTAGGTATTCTTTATTTTAAAATATCGATCAGGATGATCTCCATATTAGCTTGGATTATACAGCATAATTATGCCTAAATTAATCTGGCAATTTTGGAAAGCAATTAAGGCTGATTGATACGATCAC
>NW_021486166.1:0-323 GCF_001605985.2 Dendrobium catenatum | reverse complement strand
TGCAACTTCTCCATCATGGAATCATTAAAACAAAAGAACTATGATGCATGGAAAAACATTCCGGCGATGCGGTGTAAAAAGGTGGTGCTTCTGCATTAATTTTCCCGAGACACCCAATAATGTGGTGTTATATTTAGGCATAGCAGCATTGTAATGCACTGCCACCCTGACATTTATGTCATCATGGTGCTTGTTAAATTATATGGTTATCATCACTTTGTAATTGGTGCTTCAATATTTATCTATATGGCGATGGACTATTATTCCCTTCGGCACTATCCAACTCTTATTTTTTTTTAGTTTTTTCTACACAATTCTTCTAG
>NW_021486165.1:0-227 GCF_001605985.2 Dendrobium catenatum | reverse complement strand
AAAAGGCACAGTCGAGCAAAATTTGAGTCGAAAAAGATATACAGTTGAATGACTAGAATTTGAGGAGAAAAATGATTGTTTGACTAATTATTAGTTGAATATATAAATATTTTTCATGTAATCAACACGCGACATGATTTTCCGTAATCAACTAAAATCAAAATAAGTTTTCGTGTTTTTGGTCGAAAACGTGAAATGTTTTTTCCGATATTAGTTGATTATGAAAA
>NW_021486164.1:0-225 GCF_001605985.2 Dendrobium catenatum | reverse complement strand
GTATGTTAAATAGTGAAAATAGGTGTATAGTTTAAGAGGTAATTTTTGTAGATTTGAAAGGTGAAAAGTGAAATGCATTTTGTATTTAGGTTTGAAAAGTGAAAATGGATTTAAGTATATGTAAATAGAGAAAATGTGCGTATGATTGTTGGAAAGTGTGTTTGTGTAAATGGTGAAGTGTATGGAGTATTCATGTGAAAATGCTAAGTGTTTGGTATGGAAGGA
>NW_021486163.1:0-419 GCF_001605985.2 Dendrobium catenatum | reverse complement strand
GCAATAAAGAGGTCCAGAATTATATGGTTTTATAAAACTAATTAATAGACATTGCATTTGTTATTTAGAAGTTTAGAAGTGAGAAAATTCTAAAATTTTTCGATCATGACTCTCTGATAATAAAATCTCAAAAATTTTGAGTGAAATTTAGAATAAATATTATCTCCATCCCTCTTCCTTTTCTCTTTTTATTTATTTTGAAATAGATTTATTCATGATATCTGAGAAGAAATGCTGAAAAATGTTTTTTGATGATGAAACAGGTCTAAACAGCTTGAAATTTCTAATAATTGAGCTCATTCTAACTTAAATACTCTATGGGCTTAGTTGAACACAGGTCGCCTCATCACATTCATAGCTTCTTTTGATTTATATGTACCAAACTAAGATTCTCAGTTAGTGCATATTTATGCTACTCA
>NW_021486162.1:0-964 GCF_001605985.2 Dendrobium catenatum | reverse complement strand
TCGATGGCCTCGGCTCGGCGGAGGTCTAACTTGATCAGTCAGATTAAGGACCCGGATGGTAACACTGTGTCTGAACAGGCTGATGTTATGGGGGTTATCCACAGATTTTTTGAGCAAAAATGGTGTAGTGTTCCTGTTTTGGAGAATGGGTGGCCATGCTTTGACTCTCATATGGCTATTTTGGCGGACGCTGCAGAAAGGATTGTTAGGAATGTCACGACAAAGGAGGTTTGGGAGGTTGTTCGGGAGCTTGGACCGAACCGTGCACCGGGCAGGGATGGGGTGACGGCTTTCTTCATCAAAGCATACTGGAATATTGTTGGGGACCTAGTCACGGCGGCGTGCTTGGAATTCTTCTCGACGGGTATTATGGACCTCGGGTGGAAGGATACGGTGGTGGTTCTGCTGCCGAAAATTGACCACCCGACTCGGCCGTCCAATTTCCGGCCTATAAGTTTGTGCCAAACTTTTTATAAGATTGTTGCTAAGCTCCTGGTGAATCGGATGAAGGGCTTGCTTCCAAGACTCATTTCGGAGGAACAGGCTGCGTTCGTTCCTGGACGTTCCATTTCTGAGCATTGTTTACTTGGGCAAGAGATTATGAACAAGTTTAAAGTCTCCAAATCGACTATGGGCTGGATGGCATTGAAGGTTGACATGGAGCAGGCCTACGATAAGATGAGCTGGCGGACGCTTGAAGTTGTGCTCATGAGGATGGGTTTCCCGGCGAGGTTTTGCTCGTGGGTGCTTGGCTGTATTTGTAATCCACGGTTCTCGGTGTTGGTCAATGGCCAGCTCTCGGAGACGATTGTGGCCGGCTGCGGTTTCAGACAAGGTTGCCCGCTCTCCCCATACCTGTTTATTCTATGTTCGGAGCTGCTGTCGCTGCACTTCCACCAACGTTTTGGGGAGCTAGGGGTACGAATAGGGGTGGGGGGACCTTTGGTCTCCCACCTCCTTTATG
>NW_021486161.1:22500-25648 GCF_001605985.2 Dendrobium catenatum | reverse complement strand
TCATTTTGTCGTAGGCTTGTTCCATATCGACCTTTAAGGCCAACCATCCTTTGGCAGACTTGGAGACCTTGAACATGTTCATAATTTCCTGCCCCAAAAGGCAGTGATCAGAGATTGATCTCCCCAGCACAAATGCTGCTTGTTCCTCAGATACAATGGACGACAGTATTCCTTTGAGGCGGTTGACTAAAATCTTAGCAATGACTTTATATATGGTTTGACAGAGACTGATCGGTCTAAATTTAGAAGGATGATCCGCATTATTACCCTTAGGCAATAGAACCACCACCGTATCCTTCCATTCAGGCTCCATCCGTCCCGAAGAGAAGAACTCCAGGCACGCCAAGGTGACCTGCTCACCAACAATATCCCAGAACGATTTAAAGAAGGATGCTATCACCCCATCACGTCCAGGGGCGCGATTCTTGCCCATCGACTTCACCGCAAGCCAAATTTCCTCACGGGTGATCTCACAGTCCAGAGATATACCCAGCCGCTGCATATTGGCGAAGTGCAGATCAAGAGAGGGCCACCCGTAGTCAACAATCTCGGTATGCTCCCATTTGCTCTGGAAAAAATCCTCCACCATTCTAATAATCTCAGACTGATCGTAACCAACCTCCCGTCCGGGTGCTTGAGCTGATCAATGAGATTGGTTCTTCTTCTCGCCGACGCCATGTTGTGAAAAAACCGTGTGTTCCCATCTCCCTCTTCAATCCACCGAACCTTCGCACGTTGCCCCCACCAAGTCGTTAACCTGGTCAGGGTAGCCTTCAACAGTTGGACTTTATACCTGAGAGATTCAGATTGAGCCTCCGAGAGGCCAGACGGATAGCAATCAATTTCCTGCATAGTGCTTATCTCACGGTCAAGATCATCCTTTAGCTGGTTCAACATTTTGATTTTGTTTCTACTCCAAAAGAATAACGCCTTCAAAGTTCTCTGGCACTTTCTCTGCAGGATCTTCGCTTCCGAGCTAGAATCCTGTACCTTCCACTTCTCCGAAACCAATTGCCACGCCTTCGGAAAGCTGGCCCAAACATCCTCAAACCAGATCCAAGAGGAATAATTCCTCTTCGCGCCCGCCTGAACAGAGCAGAGAATGGGACAATGGTCAGAAGTAAGCCGAGAGAGATGCTTAACCTTCAGTCCCTGAAATTCATCCAGGATGGATGAGCTGATCAAAAACCGGTCTAGACGCGAGTAAATCCGACTTCCGGCATCCTTGTTATTAGTCCAGGTGAAAGCAGTCCCCGAGAAACCAGGGTCCACCAAGCCGTTTGCATTCATGAAATCCCCCATGTCACCAGCCGCAGGATTGAAGACAAAGGATCTCCCCCCTTCTTCTCACACTGTGCCATAATGCAATTAAAATCCCCTCCCCACCACCAAGGGGGCGTTAGCAACGTGATGATGCGAGATGTCTTCCCATATCCGTTGCCTAGTGTATCTGTCCTTGTCCCCGTACACAACCGCAATCTCCCAAGACGGAGTGCCCGTCCACCTAAACCTCCCCATAATACACTGGTTTGTTTGAAAGGTGACAGAAAAGGTGCCAATCGACCCAAGCCAAAGAACAAGAATGCCCCCAGCCCTGCCCACTGAAGGCTGAAAACAAAAGTCCAGTGTCTCTCCGCAAGCTTGTCCACATCCGCACGAGAGAAGGTTTCCATTTTGGTCTCAACAAGACCAATGATGTTGATGTTATGCTCCCCAATTAGGTGCCGCAAGAAGTTCCCGGTCTCCTTCTTACGCGCACCTCTGCAATTCCAACAAAGGATGTTAAACATTATTCACCAAAGGGGAAGCGTCCCCGCCGCAAAAAACATCCGAGAAGATCTCCTTCCATTGATCCGTGAACTCCTTATCCATTCGGCCACCTGTAGAGCAATCCGTGATAGTCATGTTGAGCTCAGATTGTACCGGATTACCACCCTCCCGTGAGTTCCTGTTCCTACGAACACCAGGCAGCTTCTGAAGGGGACCAATGCACCCCAATTCTTTCACCCGTCTTTCTTTAGCACCTCTAGTGTTAGCGTTCTTCACCTTATAAACATCAGACTTCGTTCCAGAGAAACGCAACACCCTTGGGGTCAATTTCTGAGCAGGGGAATCCACAGTCTCTCCACGTTTCCTCCGCCGTGTACCGTGCAATTGTGTAGACTCAATCATCGAGTAATTCTCCACCATCCTAGATTCGCCGCTGTCAACAGTCTTGTCCGGAAGGGGAGCCGTGTGGGGGATAACCCCCACACTCTCCGTCACCATATCGTCCAGAGAGCAAGCATGCGGGATGTCCGTCCCAGCCTGTAGAGGCACCCCAGGGGTCTCGAGATCAGTGGTAGGTTCATTGAAATTATTGTCCTTCATAGGCGAGGTAACCATTCGCTCAAATGAACCGCTGTTCCCCCCAACTGGAACAGGTTCCTTCTCTATGATACTCGGACCCTGATCTATACCTCCAGCATTCCTTACATTCTTAGTCATATTTACACTACCTGAATCGGTTCCCCCACCAGTCCCCAAATGTACATCCCCCTTGCCAATAGCCTTCCAGGCCAGATTATTGGAATTTCTACTTGCCGATCCGGGCTGGGCACTCCTCTGTTCCGCCAAATTCCCACCGACCTTTGCTGGCTTGGGTCTCCTTCTTCTACTAACAATAGTCCACTCACCCTGCTCAACATTCGCCAAACCAGGTGATCGTTCCACCAAGCCGCCATTAAGCTTGTTTCGCCAAGCTCAACACGATCCACCTCCATATCCTTATTTGGCCCAGAAGGAACAGACCCCGTCGTAGTAGATGGTGGTGGTTGAACCTTACCCATATCTCTGAATTCTTTGCAAACCTCCGCCTTATGACCAACCTTCCCACAGTTTAAACAAATCAGCGGAATACCCTCATACTCAATAAGTTGGAAGAACGAGCCTCCCAGCCCATGAGCCTACACTCCCTTGGGTAACTTCTTCGATAAATCCAACCGAACGCAGATACGTACGAAGGCGCATCTATTCCATGAGTTAGTTGGTTCGTCCATGAAAAGAGGTTCCCCAATCCCAGTGGCAAGCCGGGCCAAGTTTTCGGCATCCCAGTAGGCCAATGGCAGATTGGGAAGCCGTATCCAGACCGGAGAAGTGAACTTCCTTG
>NW_021486161.1:12500-17500 GCF_001605985.2 Dendrobium catenatum | reverse complement strand
CAACAATCCTGCAAAATTCGGACACGTCGCCCATCGCCCAACTTCCACCGAAGGATGCCCGCAAGAGCATCCGCCCCTTCCCTGATAATTCTCCAAGTTGCAGAGCACCTGGGCATACATGAGTTCTCCCAAGGATCAGGGCCATACTTGGTCATTACCACCATATGTAGGAAGGAGTCCGAGTCATTAATCACCGTCCAGGCCAGCCGCGCCCGTAACAGCCCTTTCCAAGCAAGTAAATCGTGGAACCCGAGCCCCCCCCAGTTCACGCGGAAGGCACAGCTCCTTTCAGTTCACGTAGTGCATTCCTTTACTATCAGAGTCCTTATGCCACAGGAACTGGCGACCCAACATCTCGATGGTTCTGAGAACACTGCTCGGCACCTCCGTGTGAGCCATAACGTAGGCCGGAATAGTGAGCAGAGAAGAGCGAATCAGCAACGCACGACCGGCATAAGATAGATGCTTCTTCTCCCAAATATTTGTCTTGTCATGGGCACTCTGGACCACCTTGGCAAAATCGGCAACCTTCAGCTTCCTCATCACTAGTGGGATACCCAGATAATCATGCGAATCCACTCGACGATAGCCCAACACCCGAACAATCGTCCTCTGCTTCCATTTGGGGCAGCGGATAGCAGACGTCTCGTTGTTAACACGTTGCCCCGTCCAGCTGCAATAGTCACTAAGGATGTTCTTGATACCCACAACATTATTCCAGTTAGCTTCAAAAAACACCAGGATATCGTTGGCATATAGCAAGTGCGAAATTCTATCCGCATTCCTAACAATACGGATCCCCAAATGATCTCCCCGTTGTCGGAAGGCCTTAGAGAGAAGTTCGGAGCATAGAATGAACAAGTAAGGCGCCAGCGGGCACCCCTGTCGGAGCCCACTCAAGGCCTGGATCCAAGGAGTCCTAGTACCGTTAATCATTAAGGAGAAGCGCAGCTGTGAAACACATTGAATAATCCACTGGATGACCCTGCCAGGGAATCCCATCTGCTCCAACACCTGCTGCAACGACTCCCAAGCCAAACAGTCTTAGGCCTGTTCCATGTCGATCTTCAACGCCATCATCCCAGCCTTTTGAAACGAGTGTTGAAATTTACATAACATCTCCTGCGCAATTAACACGTGGCTAGAGATGGACCTCCCTGGGACAAACGCGCCTTGTTCCTCACTGATAATCTTGCCCAGCACAGGCTTAATGCGGCTAATCAGGATTTTTGCCACCACTTTATAAAAGGACTAGCACAAGCTGATGGGCCGAAACTTCGCCGGGGTGTTCGCAGAAGGGGTCTTTGGGATAAGGACAACCAGCGTATCTTTCCAGCTCTCACACATAGAGTTAGCACAGATAAAATGGAGAATAGCACGTGTAACATCATTTTTAATAATTTCCTAGTAAAATTTCAGAAAGGAAGAAGAAATACCATCCAAACCCGGCGAGCGATTATTCCCCATGTCAAAGATGGCTTGGCGGACCTCCACCTCCGACACCGCAGCCTCCATCTCCCGCCTAACATGAACCGGGAGCAAGTCATCCTGTTGGAACACCGGCCAGTTGTCCAGAGATACCCGTCGCTCCCTCCACTTCAGCGAGAAGAACCTCATGAATTCCTCCTGAATGCAGTCCGGCTCCGAGGTACGGCTGCCATCAGAGTGCTAAATTTCCACAATTCGGTTCCCCCTGCGTCGCGCCGAGGCAAACGTATGGAAAAACTGGGTATTAGAGTCACCTTCCTCGAGCCACCGAGCCTTCGCACGTTGCCGCCACCGAGTCGCCAGATGCGCAAGGGTAGAGTTAAGCTCAGACGCTGCCCTGCGCAATTCCAGCTCCTGCTCAGCATTCAGCCCAACGGTTGAACATTCCATCAGCTGGAGTTCCTCGATACGGCCTTCCAAAGACTCCTTCAGCGCCCCCAGCTCTTTCAGCTTATTGCAGCTCCAGAAGAACAGGCCCCAAAGAGTTCTGAGACATTTCCGGTTGAGCATTTCATCCGGCCTACCGAAGTCATCCTTATTCCAGAGCTTCCCCACCAATTTCCAGGTAGCAGGATAAGTCAGCCAAGTATCTTCAAAACAAATCCACCTACACTCCTTGATCGGACTCGAATCCGTCAACCTCAGAAGAAGCGAACAGTGGTCCGACGCAATCCTGAGTGCTTCATCGAAGCCATCGGGGCCATCTGCAGCCCAACCGAATTAATCAATTCACGATCCAGCCGAACCCAGATTTTACTATTATCGGTCTTATTGTTCGACCAGGTGTACTTCGGATCGGTAAACCCCAGATCATGCAGATCATTATCAACCATAAAGGCCGCCATTTCCTGGGCCCCCATCAGAAATCCAAAGCATCTCCCCCCCTTTTTATCACTTTGATCAAGACAGCAATTGAAATCATCCCCGACGATCACCAGAAGGTCGGCATCAACGGACGAGCTGAGAACCTCCCAAAGTTCCCGTCTGGTGTGATAGTCTTTCCCAGCATAAACCACAGCCACGCACCACATTTGACGGTTGGGAAGCACCAAATGTCCCACAAGGACCTGGTTCATCGTCTTAATCACCTCAAACTTCACAATATCATTCCTCCACAAAGCCAACATCCCTCCCGATCTCCCGAAGGCCGGGAAATGGAAGAAGTCCCAGTTATGACCAATAAGAACATCCACCTCATTTCTAGTGATGTCCTCAACCATCGTTTCCACCAGACCGATAAATATCACCTCGTTACCGTTAACGAGGCTACAGAGGAAGTGTCCCGTTTGTTTCTTCCGGGCCCACCCCCCCCTGGCGGGGGGGGACTTGGATCCAAGGCCCCAAGAGATCCTCACCCTCAGCAGGGTTGGCCTCCCCAGCAAGAGTCACCTTATCAGGGTCAGGCGGGGGTTGGGTGGTTCCTCAGCCATGTCCCCAACATTCTGATCCTCAACAGGACGAGACGAACTGGTATCGCCCATACCAGATTTCCCACTATCAGCTACCTTCTTCGAACTGGTGCGTTCATTCGGACGCAAATTCCCATGGCTACTAGGAATCGGAGGACGGGAGGGGCAAGCATCACGCCGGTGACCAACCCGACCGCAGCCATAACATAGAAAGCCAATCCCCTCATACTCCACTTTCTGGAAGAAACGCCCATTCAAACCATTAAACCAATTCCCCGGCAAAAGTTGTTTAGCCAAATTCATCCTAACACAGACCCTGGCGTATTCCCGCCTCCCCCAATTTCCCGTTTGGGCATCAATCCAAAGAGGCGTTCCAATTACATTCATCCCAGTATTGAAGAGGAAGGTTGGGTAACCGAACCCACACCGGGGATGAAAGCCCCTCCATCGAGTCCAGTGAAAAGCCAGGCGTCCACTTATCCAAACCAACCAGGTTCCCTCCAATGAACCATGGCCCCCCGCACAGAACCGCATCCCGTGCTTTAGTAGAAGAGAAAAGGCAAATAAAACAATCCGAACCCATGGTCGTTAACTGGAATTCGCCGAAGCCCCCCCACTGTCGCTGTATCTCAGATTTCAGCATAAAGAAAGAAACTTTCTTACCGAGAATTTTACCCACCACAGCCATCTCGAGTTTGGCCAGGTTAGCCTTAACTCGCTCCAAGTTGAGTTCAATCGTGGTCCCATCCCCCGCAAGGGCGTTGATTTCCTCAGACCGCATAATAGGGATGTGCTCAGGTCGCTTCCAAGGATTCTCCATCCGCTTCAACAAGAAAGGGCCACCAGCCGCTTCCCTAGCCCTCGGCTCCTCACAGCAAACACTGGATTTGCCAGAGTTGGCATTTCCACAAACATCTAGCAGGCAATTGGGTGCCATCAGAATCTCAAGGGAAGTCTCCCCCGCAGCATGACCACCCCCACCTTCTCCCCCCAAGACCACCATATCCAGGTCCGGCAGCTCATCCCGCACCACCTCCTTGTTTAAAACCTCATTGCTCCAGCTAGCAACATCTGGGCTGATAGCCAACGAACGCGCCCGTCCCGACATAGCTGAATCAATGTTAAACATCTCCTCTTCGTCAACATGGTCCTCAACCACGGGTTCACCCTCCTCCGTTTCCATCGCCGCCTTCATCGGGCTGTACACCGAGTTGTTCGATACCCACATCCCCTTGGTGCTCGAGTTCTCCCCAACCTTCTCCATCCTAGCTCTGCCAGCACTAGTAGAGATGGTGCCATTTGTCGCGGCCTGGAGAGCACTCCGGACCTCACCGCCCCTGGTTTTGACCTCCCAACGGCCTTCCACCGCACCGTCAGCTCCAGATTTGATATGTTCACGAACCTTACCCTTCCCGCGAGCCACAGCCTACTTCCCCGGCTAGCGCTCCAACCCTTTCTTACCTCCTGCAGACCCCACACCAGATCTTCTCCGATCGTCTCCTACTCCCTCGCCGCCAGCCAAGCCCCGCCTGAGTGGGGGGGTGACCGACCCCCCGCCATCCCCAGAGAGTCTCTCATTAAAAAAATAAGTGAGAGAAAAAATAGGGGAAAATGACGCGAGAGAGTGAGATAGAGAGAGAAAGATTGAGCAAGAGAGAACAAGAGGGCTAGGGAGAGCGAGAGAGAGAGAGAGCAAGAAGAGAGAGAGAGAGGGGAGAGAGAGATTGAAAGAGAGAGAGAGAGCAAGAGAAAGAGAGAGAGAGGGAGAGAGAACAAGAGAGATTGATGGCTAGAGAGGGAGAGAGAGAGATAGAGAGAGAGAGAGGGGGGAGAAAGAGAGGATAGTAAGAGAGAGAGTGAGAGAGTGAGAGAGAGAAAGAGAGTGAGTGAGAGAGAGCAAGAGAGAGAGGGGGAGAGAGAGGAAGAGATGGAGAGGGAGAGAGAGAGATTGAGAGAGAGAGAGAGAGGGGGAGAGGGAGAGAGAGGGGAAGAGAGAGAGGGGGAGAGAGAGAGCAAGAGAGAGAGAGAGAAGGAGAGAGATAGAGAGAGCAACGTTAATCACCGGCGATCTCTCTCTACGGAGCTACACGGATGCGGATTGGG
>NW_021486161.1:0-7500 GCF_001605985.2 Dendrobium catenatum | reverse complement strand
AAGGTTATACCCAAAAATATATCAATATAAAACTCTATGTCTTTGTCTGAATGCAAATTAACTAACTCCTCAGGAAATACATCAAGAATTTCTCATACTATCGGGATATCAGAAATATAACAAGAATATATACTCCTATCCTAGACTGATACTAGAAATACTATATAACCATTCTTTCATAATTTATCTACTTCCATAGTAGAAATCAAACAAGACAAAATACCTCAATCTCCCTTACTGTCTAAAAATAAAGTAATTCGCTTCTTTAAGCAATCAATATGAGAATCATATCGACTCAACCAGTCCATACCCCCATAATAACATCATATGAGAAAATCAGTGATAAAATCAAACTGAATTTTAAACTTTTTATCAGAAATCTCAATATCACAGAGATAAAATATATTGGTTATCATTCCATCTCCAATAAGTAAGGTAATATAAAGAGAAATAAACATTACAATTGAAGGCAAGTGTAGTAAATCTAATAAACACAAAATAATAACTAAATGACTAGCTCTAAAATTGAACAATATATGACATTGATGCTAAAAATATAAATCGTACACAACATCTGAAGCATCACAAGCCTCCTATTGGGTGAAATTGTATATTCTAGTTGAAGTTGGACTGAAGTAATAATACTACCACACACTTTCTGGCCATTGCTAGATAGTTTATGTTGATTCTTATTGAATCTTGTTTAGGTTGTTAAACCTAAGCTAATGTCCCAAGGCTAACTAAGAGGGGGGTGAATTGGTACTTTTAAAAATTCCTTCTTGGATTTAAAAGATTGAAACCAGTTAAGTGAATAAAACCACAGAAAAATAAAACTTGAAGTAAGTAAATAAGCATTATAATTGATCACAACATACTTCATATGAAACACATCATGAAGAATCATAATTCCCAAGCTATGTTATCCATGTCTGACAATGCCATTGGTATTAATCAGATGACGACGACATCATGATTGTCCATACGATCATCATGCATAGTTGCATGACATGTACCAAATTCAATGACCCATCTACCTATGTTGAGGAGGAGGATTATTTACATGTGTTTGAGCTTACACTTTATTCTTGTTTAAAGCTAAACTTGAAATTCAATAAAGTGTCTTTTGGATTCGTGTGCTCTTTGAACAAGTTTGATTCACGATTATCATGTGAAAGATAATGAGGGTTTTCTGTTGCCAAGTTTGAATTTTAATTGTAGACCCTAGTAAAACTTTGACCCATAATTAAATTTGAGCATGGGATTAACATGATGTTGAGCCTTTACTTGATATCATACCAGAGCTTAGTGTTTAGCCTAAGTATGAGATACCTCGAATTATTGTTATTTTCCAACATCTTGAGATAGAGATAAATGTATATATATATAAAATCACAAATTTCATAACCAATTGCTTTGGTTGACTTTGTTTATTATTCTCAAATCATGATTGTTATGAGCTTTATTATTTTGTTTATCATACATAATGGTATGATGATTAACGATGTTCAGAGTTAAATTCCCATAATACTTTAATATATTTTCTATCTGTTTTTGTCCTATGAAATGCACTTGTCTTCCCCACTACCATATTCACTATATTCAAAGTCTTCATAGGAGAGCTTCATTCTACTTTAGTGAATTGATGCTAAACTATCGTGACCATTTACTCCTTTCCATGTTGATCATCACCAAGTTTCTATGTCAAAATAATTTTCAAAGGTATGTAAAATAAATAGTTTGGACACTTATTGGTTGTATGCTTTAGGTTTGCTATTGAAGTTGAATACAAAAAGCTCATACTTAAACCCTCCTCTTCCCTCCTGGTGAATGTAATCTTCATCCTCTTTGCATTATGTACTCACTCTCTATCCCTCTCCCCTTAGGGGTAGTGCGCCCTTTTTCTTCACTCATCCTTGAGTTGTGCACATTTTGCCTAAGTTATCCTAAAAACTGAATTGTAATAAACTCCTTTTGTTGTAATTATATCAGTATATGTAGAATGATTATGAAAGATTTTGTTTTTTTTCGAAAGATTTATACAAGCAAAAGAAACTCTAAAGTTAAACCCAATATAACTTTCATAAGGGGTTGGTGCGGAAGGGGGTGAGGGCTGGTTGAGCATGTGATTGTTGTAAATAGAATAGGGCAAAGTTTGTAAGAAGAAAAATCGATAAGGGTAGAAAAAGTGCGAGAGGATAACTACAATAAGTGCTACTTGAATGAGCTTGGGTGTTACATCTAAGTTGTAAAGTGGGATGGGAGCCCATGAAACGTAAAAACATTAAGTAATTAAACAATAACCATTTCTTTCTAGACTTAAGCCGTGTGGCAATGGCTTGAAGGTGGAGGGAGCTAGGGGAATCGATAACATAGTGAGGGTTACCGTTGCCATAGGAGAACTCATTAGGAAGAGGTGGTCTTCTTCTGAATGTTTTTCATTGCTTGGATGCAAACTGATGACTAGTGCATAGCCGAATCAAAGAAGGGGGACCAAGAGAGCTAGAACTCACATGAAAGTCAAGAAAAGGAGGAAATACAAAGAGAGAGATGGTGATATGAAATGATGCACATTTCCCCTAGAAATTTTCCTTAGAAAAAGCAAACTGATCTTTGCCTTCAGCGTTTGATAACCCACATCTACTAGTTAATGGATTGGAAGTGCTTAATACCAATTTGGAATATCGGGAGATAACATTAATTGTAGGCCAGGAAAAAGAACTAGCCAACTACTCAAAGAAGAGTGAGAGAAACTATATTTTTTCTCATCATTAACTAAGAATTCTTTATTAGATGGGGTATGTAAAATTACCGTTGGAGAATTCTTTATTAGGAATGAAAAAAGAAACCTAAGCTAACATAGATGGTAATTGTTCAAAATGATTTATAAAGAATAGATTTAACACCTTAGACAACATGCTTAACAGGAATAAATGAAAATGAAGTTTCATAAAGCTGGGTCTAAAAAGTTGGAAGGATAATGATTATAAAGATTCGTCAAGCATCCCTTACTACAAAGTACTGGCCTCTTAAATGGAAGACAGTTCACATCATAAGGATGATAATATCGTAATATATCCTAACAATTGAAAAAAAAAACATAACATAATATAAACCTGACAAACTAATAAGATTCTGTGGTTATCGATCTCATTATATTTTGTTTTGGAAGGAATTGTGCCCTAGACTTCCCATCTGGACACAAGGGGCGACACAACTAGTCTACAAGCTTAGTGGCTATATCATAACATTCATAACATTAAATTGTTGTTTGATGATGCTTCTTTCTTGAATTTTTTTCGATTCTACCTTTTTCAAAATGTGAAATTAAACTCTTCTGGATCCAACCGAAGGGAAAATCAATAATCTTGGAAAGCTATTAATTCATTTATTTGACATTATTTTTGACCTCTGAATTTTGTCAAAAAACTTGTTTTTTTCTAAAATATATGATGATCACATCTCTCTTGTTGTTTATAGGTTGTCTCAGCTCTTGCAGTTGATCATTCTGGATCGAGAGTACTTTCTGGAAGCTATGACTACATCGTAAGAATGTATGACTTTAAAGGGATGACTTCTAAGTTGCAGTCATTCAGACAGTTAGAACTGAAAGTTCGTTAGGGATGTTAAGCCCTTATGAACTAGCCCAAGGCTAACAAAGAGAGACGTGAATTGGAAAAGAAGAATCTTTAAATCATAACACAAACCAAAATCACCACAGAAATCATAGTGCGGAAATTAAAATGCGGTAGTAATAAAGGAAATAACACACCATATTTATAGTGGTTCGGTTAACCTTAACCTACGTCCATTCCTTAGAGGCACCCTCCAAGTATTGCACTAACTAAGTGTCTCTCCTTTAGCCGCCACAACTAGGCGGAGAAGCCCTTACAAAATCACTTCCACCTTCCCCGGTGCGGCAGAGTCGCCGGGTCCTTTGACACCAAAGAGAACTTCTTCTTTCGTGAACTTCCCTCAAGACAAGCCTTGAATCTGACGGTATTAAAGTGCAAGCCTGCCGGAGCAACCGTGTGGAATTCCCCTCCACACTCCCTTGAGTCCCCCCTCATAGGATCTTCTCCCTCTCTCAGACTTCACCCATTCCTCACTCCCTTTCTAGCTCTCTCTTTAAGTTTCCCCCAAAAGAATGAAGCTACAATGGCTGCCAAAGACACTTACCAAGTGTCATGTCATAGCTTAAATAGAATATCTCAAAACGAGCTCATTAATGCAAGTTGTCGACATTATCGTCCAGGACGATATAAATATAATCCTATACAATTAGTATAATTTAAGCCCAATCAGCCGGGACAATTTGAGACGATCAAAAGAAGTTTGTTCATATCATCCTGGATGATAATATATCATCCTGGACGATCAGAACAAATCGTAGAATATTGTCCTCAACATCGCCCTGAAAAATAGCTATCCGATGACCAATCGTCCAACATATCGACCAGGACGATCTGGCGATCGTCCAGGCCGATTTGATTGTGAAATCAAGTCATAATTAATTTCCTTAAATTTCAGAGAAATTTTAGAAAAATTGACCTGGATCGTCCCAGATGATATTTTATAGTCCTGGACGATCTACTTAGACGATGTCTAAAAATAGGTTATTTTTAAATAGATCTGGCGACTGATTCTTTCTGAATTGAGCCTATCTTCCTGGCCGATACAAAATCGTCCAGGACGATGTGTTTTACATAATGACGGCTGCTTTAATGAGGATGCCCTAATTAGGGTTTCTGCTTTTGGATAGATCGACCAGGCTGATATAAATATCATCCCGGACGATGTTACCAAAAACAAAAATCTTTAGGGAACAATAGAAAATCTTCCAAGTTACAAATCATCAGGTGCCACACCAAATACAATAGACTCAAGAAAGGAAAAAAGATACAAACTGACTCAGACCTAGTCTACCCAATCTTGAGCTGATTTTAAATTGCAGTCCGATCGTGTGAACCTGAAATGTCAGTAGATAAGGCAGTTGTAGAGAAAAAGAATGTTTGCTATCATCAAAATCATAAGCCATAGATCCGCAGCAAGAACCTTTTGAGGGACACCAGGTTTGAAGTATAAGTTGGAGCCCTACGTCAGACAAATTTTTGTGTGTAACAGGTTCAGCACATGCTAAGGTGCCTAGCTTTGGCTCATTTTATTTTTAGATTCTAGTTTTATTGATTAATCATTTCTATGGAGGAAATTAATTGCAGATTTATGATCGAGATGGGCTTACCCTGGGTGAGTTCATCAAGGGAGATATGTATATACGTGACTTAAAGAACACCAAGGGTCATATATCTCTGGCTTGACTGATGGAGAATGGAATCCCAAGTCCAAGGAAACTATCTTAACTTCTTTTGAATATGGGTCTTTGCGTGTATGGGATTGTAAATGACTTCAAATGTCAAAAACAACTTTGACAGGAACTCATGTTTTGGGTTATGGAAACTTAAAAGCAAGCATGCCCTTTTTTTTAATCCCAAAACATTTAATATGTGCAGCAATCCAGTTACATAGGCATGCATGAAATGGCAAAATTGATGCACATACATGTTACTCTAATTAATTCTTTTATTGCTCTTTACTTTTATTGATGGAAAAGCAATCCATTTATATGGTAGTTGTACTATCATTTAAATGAAGAAAAATATCTACAAGATATCTAATTGCTTTTATGTCGTTAGGTTATTAAGCCTAAGGTTGCTAGGCCAATGAGGGTTCCAGTTACGGCTTGTGCATGGGATCATGAAGGTAAACGTATTGTTGGTGCTCTTGGCGATGGTTCCATACAAGTTTCTTTATTTTCATTATAATTTATGCTGTGAATTTTATATTTCATCCTTTATTTCGTTTTGTCCACACTTGCAACTTATTTGTTTTATATGTAATCTTGATGTATACTTCTAATAAGTTTTTCTAATGGAATGGTCAATTGTACAGTTATGGAGCATGAAGTCTGTATGGGGCAGCAGGCCAGACATTCACGTAGAGAGAGCACATACAGATGGTGTAGACTTAAGTTTTCGGTTGATAGCTTGATTCTCTTATCGAGAAGCATGGATAGTACACTTAAGGTACGGATATATAATACTTCATCTGAACAACCTACAATTATCACTATTTTTGGTGAACAGTTTCAAAGAGTAAGAGAAAACTAGGAAAATGCATGTTGTGGTTTTGTTGATAGGTCTGGGATTTGCAACAAATGAGAAATCCAATCAAAATATTTGATAGCATTCCCAATTATTATGCCTAAACAAATGCTGCATTTAGTCCAGACGAGAAGCTTATCCTTACTGGAACCTCGGTTGAAAAAGAAGATATAATTGGAGGCATGCTTTGTTTCTATGACAGGAGGAAACTTGAGCTTGTATCAAGAATTGGAATCTCCCCTCATCAAAGTGTGGTTCGCTGTAGTTTGTATCCAAAAGTCAAGTAGGTTAATGTTCACTTTTAACTATTCTCTTTTAATTCTTACTGTTTTCAACATATTTTCATTTAATAATGATGGTTGAATTTCAATGTAATAGCATAATATCTTTCATTTTTTTCAAGTAAATCCCTAAGTTTGGTCTTAAGCTTTGCATTACCTTTATGTTAGAAACCTTAAAATAAGAGTTTTGGCTGATATTTCTGAAGTTGTTTGTAACTGTGGGTGACAAGAAAGAAGGCGGTACTCACATACTTTATGATCCATCTATGAGTCAGAGAGGAGATCTTGAATGTGTTGCACAAGTGCAAAGGAAAGAGTCTGTGAATTATTTTGATGCCCAACCAATTGTTCATAATCCCCATGCATTACCTCTATTTAGAGATCAACCTAGTCAAAAACGTCAAAGAGAGAAGATCCTAAAGGACCCTATGAAATCACATAAACCTGAACTTCCTGTAAATGGCCCAGGCTTTGGTGGAAGAGTGGGTGCTACAAAAGGCAACTTGTTAACTCGGTACCTTATGAAGGTTTGTATCTCCTTGAATATTTTTATGATTATATTTACAGGAATCAATAATGTTTGAGGTATAATGTTGCAGTAAGGTGGTTTGATTAAGGAGACGTGGATGGAAGAGGATCCAAGAGAGGCCATACTTAAATATGCAGATACTACTGCAAAAGATCCCAAGTTCATAACACATGCATATGCAGAGAAGCCAATTTTTGCTGAGTTAGATTCAAATGAAGAACATAAATTACGGCATTTATTGTATCCATTAAATCCTTGGTTTGTTCACCAGTTTTATTTTATTAAAAAACATTATATTTATGATTCTAAGCAGACACGTTTCTGTTTCACCTAGGGCTGTCAATTTTGGGTTACGGGCTAGGTTTGGGTCGAACTCGGAATTGATCCGGGTTCAAACTGATCAATCCTAACCTGACCCGGGTATGTAAATGGGTTAGAAATGCTGACCCGAACCTAACTTGTCGGGTTACCGAGTTGACCAGACCCAACACGAGATGGTAGAACGCGCAAACGCGTGCACGCGCCGGCAGCC
>NW_021486160.1:0-305 GCF_001605985.2 Dendrobium catenatum | reverse complement strand
ATTGCACTAATACCAATAGTGACTCTCCTTTTGCACACACAGCAAGGCGGAGAAGCCTTTACAAATACTCTTTCCACCACTACCCGGTGCGGCAAAGAATCGTCGTCCTTTTACACTATCTATAGTGATGGCAGAGAACCGTCGTCCTTTTACACTATCCCCAGTGATGGCAGAGAACCGTCATCCTTTTACACTCTCCCTATTGATGGAAAAGAACCGTCGTCCTTTTACACTCTCCCGGTGTAGGCAGAGAACCCTTCGACCGTTCACACTCTCCAAGTGTGGGTAGAGAACCCTTCGGCTGT
>NW_021486159.1:0-280 GCF_001605985.2 Dendrobium catenatum | reverse complement strand
CAATCCATGCAATATACGAGGAGAGAAAAAATGGGGATGCAAATTAGAGAACGAGATCCAGATCGGGACAATGGGAGACTCATCCCCAATGTCACCGGAAGGAGACCATTTAGACAACTTCATGAAGAAATTGAAAACTCGATATGACCTATGACAAAACTCATTATTATAGTCAAGATCATTCTACAGCTTAATGAGAACATGAGATGAATCCAACACGGTCACAGAGAAAGTGCCATTTAAATGAAGATTGAGAAAAAAAATTTGAATCGACGCAAAC
>NW_021486158.1:0-428 GCF_001605985.2 Dendrobium catenatum | reverse complement strand
TTCATCGGTAGTCTTAACTACTTTCCTTCCGTTGATCTCTCGACCCATTTCTTCCTTGGGGGAGTGTGGCCAACATCTAAACAACGAATTTTAAAACATTAAAGGAGAGGTTCTACCTCCCGAATTTTGTCATTCGCTAATTTAATCGTTTTGATTTTGACCTTCTGCCCTGGGATTTCCTGTGAGGCGATAGTGTCAAATCAGATCCCCAAATATCCTTTTAAAATTTTGATTAACAAATGCCACATTCAATATCTCTTTTCTTTTCGAATTGAGAGGAGCTTGAAAGATCTCTGCTTTTAAGAAAGTTTTGAAGTATTTTAGTCTTAACCCCTTTATTCTCTTTGAACTTTTAAGAGTGAAGTGGGTTAGACCGTTTACTTTACTTGGGTTTTCTTACAATTCCATAAGCCTTCGGGCAAGGGGAA
>NW_021486157.1:0-757 GCF_001605985.2 Dendrobium catenatum | reverse complement strand
AATATAAGTGATTTCTTAAGCTTGCAGTTTGTGGGTTGTATGGGTCTGGTGTCCTTTTATGTTCATTTAAGGTATTGATGTTGTGTGGTGGAGTTCTAAAATTTGACTTTGTAATGAAGATTTGAGTGGTTTTGTATAGAAGATGCTGATGTAATTTAGTTTTAAAGAAAAATAAAAGGATGGTATTTGTTCCATAATTAACTTTGAATTTGACTTGAAGGATGAGCTTGCATGGGTTGAAATTAGTTAAGCAATTGATGAGCAAACTCAAACTTGAATGTCATTTAAATCAAGCAAAATTTCTAAACTTGTAGCTCGTCTACTATATATCTATGATAGTAGGTATGAGAGGATTGAACATCTTAAGTTATACTTAGTTATGCATGTTTCGAATGCATATACATGCATGAATGAATGCATATAAGCTTGACATATGATTCAATGCATTTGTATATATGTATTCATATTTTGGGGGATTTACATATTGAGATTTATATGTGATAGGCATGAAATATTAAAATTTTAAGTGTTAGATATATAAATAGCATGATATATTTATGCCTTATGCACTTATTCATGCATGTATATGCTATACATAGACAAAAATATTTTGGCTTGATTTAAGGTTACATTTTACTATAATAAAATGGAACATTATATAATGAAAGCTTAACTAACATTATAATTGAACAAAAAAATGTAGGTTCAATGAATCAGGGTAGATTAAACAAGCAAGCAATAACTTTAATAAGAAACT
>NW_021486156.1:0-442 GCF_001605985.2 Dendrobium catenatum | reverse complement strand
CCGGTCGACACATAGGACCCGCTAGATGCCTTCAATGCTCGGCAAGCCAACACCGCCAAGGCTTCGTAGGTCTTGGCAAAGAGCTAAAAAAAAAAATAAATGGCTGGATAAAAAAAAGGGTGCAACACGAGAACTTCCCAGGAGGTCACCAATCCTAGTACCTCTCTCACCCAAGTACGCTTAATTGTGGAGTTCTAATGGGATCCGGTGCACTAGTTCTGACATGGTCGCAACCGTAGTAATATGTGTTGCAAATTCAGTTTCATGGACTATGTTTTGATGATTGGCAAACACTCTTGCTTTTCTTCAACTGCCTGTTACTACTGACATTTTCAGGATTCAAAGATATGATGGAAATCGGAATCAGCTCAAGACTGGGTAGAATAGGATTGAGTCAGTCTGTAATTTCTTTTTTCTTTTTTGAGTCAATTGTAATTGCTTG
>NW_021486155.1:0-323 GCF_001605985.2 Dendrobium catenatum | reverse complement strand
TATTTTGTCTCGATCTTCTATCTAATCTTATCTCCATTGTTTCTCTTTCATTTGTATCTTTCTTCTTCAAATATTATGACTGTGAGGTGTTGTTATGCCCCATTTATTAGTATTTGTCAGAGCAGCGCTAACTTGAGCTGGAACATAATTTCTGTGAAGAAACACTGGTTTGATTTTTTTAATTTGAGCACCATTCTCTATTTTTCGTGATTTGAATGTGAGGTGATCTTATAAGGTTATTCTAAGGGTGTTTTAATTTAATTGTTTGGTAATTTTGTATCTTATTATCAATTTTCTAAGTTTCGTTTCCAACTTAGTTTCCA
>NW_021486154.1:0-252 GCF_001605985.2 Dendrobium catenatum | reverse complement strand
GGTGTTAAGGCCGAGGTAGTGCATGAAGAGGGCTCATGCGACATGGGTTTGGCCTGTAAAGGAGAAACACAAGTATAAGGAAGGTAAGGTAGACAAATTTTCATTGAATTTTAATAATTATAATAATAAAATTATTATTTTTTGCAAAAAATTTCTTGCTCGCTCAACATTAAAATCATATCATCACATCACCCACAAGCAAAATTTTGAATAACTCTCATGTGGTGACCAAGGCAATGAGTGTCTATCTTA
>NW_021486153.1:0-213 GCF_001605985.2 Dendrobium catenatum | reverse complement strand
TGATTTTAGAAAATTTGCTAAGTATATTCAAAGAGAACAAGGTTATTTGATTCATAGAATTCAAACGGATCATGGTGGAGAATTTGAAAATAAATCATTTGAAAATTATTGTGATGAAAATGGAATTAGACATAATTTTTCAGCTCCTAGAACTCCTCAACAAAATGGTGTTGTTGAAAGAAAGAATCGCACTTTGGTAGAATTAGCAAGATC
>NW_021486152.1:0-238 GCF_001605985.2 Dendrobium catenatum | reverse complement strand
AGTTCAGGATCTCTGGTGACATCCAACCTTTTGCAGTACACGAAGCTACAATTTATGAAGATGCAAAGTATTTCATTCCAAAGAAGCTGAAGCCATCGAGCTCTCTTGAGGTCCAGTTGTCGAGTACTAAAACTACAAAGCGACCAAAACAAGAAGATGAAAAGAAACAGGTTGGGAGAAAGAAGGCAACGCCAACTCTTTCCAAAGCAGCAATCGCTACTAAAGAAAGAAAACATGT
>NW_021486151.1:0-258 GCF_001605985.2 Dendrobium catenatum | reverse complement strand
TTTTTTTTTCTTAATTTTAATTTTTTGTTACTCAAACCTTCTATCAGTTAAAAGTCAACAGCGCGTTATGAGAAAAAAAAAAATTCTATTAAAAATAATTATTATCATGTGATGTGATTTAAAATTTAATATTTTGTTGAAGTTATTATAAATGAATGCTTCTCATTATTGTTACCAAAAAAATCGTTCAAAGTAAAAAAAAAAAAGCAAGTACATAGTCAAATTGAACATCCCGAGCAGATGAACTCAATAACACAA
>NW_021486150.1:0-1089 GCF_001605985.2 Dendrobium catenatum | reverse complement strand
CTCTAAATGAACCTTCATAAAAAATTATTTGGCCTCTATTTTATTTAGATGAATCAATTAATATTCTTTCAAATAAATATATATAAATATATAATCTTCTTGCCATTTTGATTAGTCCATTTAAATAAATAAAATGAATTCCAATTTCACTTTTTTATGTGAATTTATTTGAACATTACTCTATTCGCTTCTTACTTGAAAAGAAAGTGTAAATTAAAACTTTTACCTGCACTTCTTTATATGCACACCACTTCTTTGCTTCATGCCATCTACCTCCACTTCAATAACCTAAAAAGAAACTTTCAGCTCAGATAGAGACGCAGAAACTGCCTCATAGTGGTGCAACTAAAAGTAGATTCCAAATAAGAAAGTAGGATCACATATTCCTCAATGAAATCTCATGAAATAGTGATCGAGCAATTGAAAAAGAAAGGTCCTGATCGAGAGAAAACATAAGTTGATCTGCAAACTATGACGAAATATGTTGAAGTGTCCAATCAACTACAGTTTGAGCACTTTTCAAAGAAATTTTTAATGTGCAGTGAATGAAAGCCTGCTATGTTTTGCCCCTACATAATTTCAGTATGTATTTGACAACTAGGCTTTTGTAAATATGCTTCAGGTACGTGTACGAAAGTTTTTTTTTTTCTTTTTTTTTATGTTGAATGGCCCCAACGTGATGATCTAGTTAGGACAAGCATTCCTCGCCTCTAGTTTATAATAGTTAGCTGAAAAGAAATTAGAGGTTGTGTAGTAGAGGGTACTATACTGATATATCCTTTTATATTAATAAAAACTCAGATGGGTTACAAAAGCAGGAAATGAAAGAGATGTGATGATTGGCCTTTGAAAGTTAGTAGGCTTTTTTATTCATGGAGGAGCTGTACTGCCTATAGGTTTTGTTGGAGGCCTCTTTGTGGCTTGTTTGGCTAACCTTTGCACTTTTACTCGGTTTTGTCCACCAGCTATCTTTTCTATAGTTGCATCTCGTTTTGCCTCTGACATTTATTCGCCATCCAGGATTCCTATGGCTGTTGTTTTTTTTCTGATTTTAGTGTTGCTCTGTACTGCTTGGTGGGCTTCTTTCCT
>NW_021486149.1:0-323 GCF_001605985.2 Dendrobium catenatum | reverse complement strand
AAACGTGTACTCTTATTAATGACTTGATTGCCCAAAATCACAATCCCCTCAGTAGGTCTATTACTACTAAAATTACACTCCATATATTTCGTTTTAGATCCACTCAAGAAAAATCTTTAGTCTCTAATGTTGACCTCCATAATTCAAGTTTACTTTCGACTCCCTCTCTAGTCTTATCAACAAGAAGAATATCATTAGCAAAAAAGCATACACCAAAGTACATCCTCTTGCAAATGCTTAGTGAGAATATCCATGACTAAAGCAAAAAGATATGGGCTTAAGGCTAATCCTTGATGTAACCCAACCGAAATAGGGAAACACTT
>NW_021486148.1:0-905 GCF_001605985.2 Dendrobium catenatum | reverse complement strand
AGGAGCTCGTCGATGACGGGTATTGAAAACTTGTCCGGGATAGTCTCCTTGTTGAGAGCTCGGTAGTCCACACAAAACCGCCAGCTGACATCCTTTTTCTTGACCAACAGAACGGGACTAGAGAAAGGACTGATACTGGGTCTGATGATTTCTGCCTCTAACATTTCTCTAATCAACTGTTCAATCTCATCCTTCTGGAACTGAGGGTAGCGATAGGGCCGTACGCTGATGGATGATACCCCCTCCCTCAAAACAATGGCATGCTCCCTCTCTCACTGCGGTGGTAACCCTTGAGGTGGCTGAAAAACCTCTTGGAACTGTTGAAAGGCTGAATGGAGAGAGAGGGATGTCCCCTCCTTCCTCCAATCTCGCTCCCTCCAAACTGTGCAGCTCCACCAAATACCCTCCACCTGCCGACTGAATGTCCCTCACCATAGTTTTAAGAGAAACTAGGGATTTGGAAAGTCCCGCATCTCCCTTGATTACCACCTTTTTTTCCCTCGACCGTCAGCTCCATCGTGAGTGCTCCCCAATTCACCTTGGAGTCCACCAGAGTCTGCAGTCATTTCATGCCCAAGATGACATATGTACTCCCAAACTCCAGCGGAAGGAAATCTTCCTTCACCTGTATCCCCTGGATCGTCAGTCGCACTCCTCTGCAAATCCCCTGACCCTTCTCCATCTTGCATGTGCCCATCATCACCCCATAACAGTCAGTGTCCACCAATCTCACTCCCAATTGATCAACGATCTGTGTGGAAATGAAGTTGTGAGTCGCCCCACTATCAATCAGCACCACCACCCCCTTGTCCTCTATCTCTCCCCTCACTTTCATGCTGTGATTTGTAGTGAATCTCACCACTGAGTTCAGGGAAACCTCTGTCAGATCCAAGTGTAGCTTCTCC
>NW_021486147.1:0-485 GCF_001605985.2 Dendrobium catenatum | reverse complement strand
TCACACTAAAATTTTTTGTTTAGTGGATCTCCAAAAATTTGTTTGGATGTCACAGTAGTTTCTCTTTCTTCATAAATCTTTAGATATATCAATACATGGTTGAGATACTGATTTTTTTTGCCCTGTGCTTTGTGCTGCGGACATTGATGGAGAATTACTTGATTTGTCTTTACTGACTTGTTAGGTGATTTTTTTACCTTCGCCCCTATGCTTTTACCTTTGACGGGCTTGATGGGAGTAGATGCCGATGACCTAAATCCTTAGGTTTGTATCAGGTCGATGGCGAAAAGTCATCGGTCCAGAGCTTTGTGCGTAGCGAAATTATTGATGACAGAATCCACTTAGTTCAGCCTTGGGCTTTGTGTGAACTTTGGGATAGTTTTCTTCGGTCCTTTGCTTTATGCTTTGGCGGACTTGTTGAAGAAAAATTCCTTCGATCCTCGCTTTATGCTTTATGGATTTGTTGAAGGATTTGCAGGTTCTGG
>NW_021486146.1:0-203 GCF_001605985.2 Dendrobium catenatum | reverse complement strand
CACTATCTTCAAAACTCCAAAATCTAAAATATTGAAAAGATTCAACATATAAAAACCAAATATAAAAACAAAGTGAAAACAAAACAAATTAAAACCACACAAAGTAGAAATAAAACACACTAAAACAAAACACATTTCAAGAAATTATTGAAGCAGCAGGTTTAAGCAATTATGAGCTGCGAGCCTTCATATGTCCAGTTATC
>NW_021486145.1:0-338 GCF_001605985.2 Dendrobium catenatum | reverse complement strand
TTTGTATTATTATTATTATTTATTTTAAGACATTTATTATGCATATAATTATATTTGTAATATACATATACTTCTATTCACATTAATGATTAATCAAGTTTTTTAATAAGCTTTATGTTAATCTTTAATCGAGCTTTTTCATGAGCTTTAATCAAAGTAGTTATATATTCTTTGTTAAAATTTTAATTATTTGTGGGCTCCAAAAATTCGGCCCCGGCCTCCCCGCTGAGCATTGTTTTTCTTCTTCGGCGAGGAAGTTTTAACGAACTAAGTTTCGGGGTAAATTTTGGAAGGCAGATGAGTTTGTAAATAAGACACTACCCAGAGATTTCGCCCTC
>NW_021486144.1:0-226 GCF_001605985.2 Dendrobium catenatum | reverse complement strand
GTCGTAACCGCTCCTACACTTCGTGCAGACTGGTGCAGTAGTGGAGATGAACGTCTCTGTCCGCCATGCCTGGCTAGTTACAGATAGAGAGAGAGTGTGTAAGGGGGAGAGAGAGAGAGACAGAGAGAGAGAGAAGAATTTATTAGAACGGTTAGACGAATTGGCTTGATGGCTTCTTCCGCTTTTGTTGTTTTATTTAGAGCGAGATATTTAAATGGGCATTATT
>NW_021486143.1:0-570 GCF_001605985.2 Dendrobium catenatum | reverse complement strand
TATGTGTATAATATATAATAAAGGATTGTTCAATAAAAAGTTATATTTTATGTTATCTTTAAAAGAACTTTATTTGAATAATGTTTTGTTTGGGACTACTTTCTTACTGCTTTTCAAAGCATATTTTTTTCTCTTAAATTAACTATTTTAGTTACTTTTCAAAAATGCTCTCTAGCACGAAAAATTTTAGTTCTAAAAATTTTTGTACTAAAAAGCTACATTAAAAAATAATAAGAAAACTATCCCAAATGAAACCTAAAACTAATATATCATATTAAATAATCTTTATAACAATATCGAATTAAATGATATTTAGATAGTCATGATCATAAAATCTAAAAAAATTATAATATAACTATATGCAATGTTCAAACCAATAAAAAGAAGAAATTGGATTAGAAGTTCCTTATATAAAAATACATAAAAAAATGGAAAGACATTTATTTAAAATAAAAGTAACATCCTAGTTTATGGAATGCTTTTTTGAACTTAGGTCTATTTGGGATAACTTTATTATTGCTTAGCTTTTCAAACCGTGACAACAATTCTTTTTTGCCAATTTTTTCTTAC
>NW_021486142.1:0-467 GCF_001605985.2 Dendrobium catenatum | reverse complement strand
TGATGAGAAAAATTCTTATTTCTCAAAAACTCATCTTTAGGGGGAGATTGAACTTGAGGAAGATGAGGAAATTGAACTAGCACCTCCTGACATTCCTCCACCACCTCAAAACAATCCACCTGAAACCCAAGAAAGGGAAACAAATGACAACGTTATTAGATTTTGAAAGGTTTACTCCAGACGTACAAGCTCAAACTGTATTCCAAAGCAGATCCAAGAATCTGAACAATTTTCTGGAAATAAGGTAAGTTCACCGCCTCCCTTATACCCTATAAACAACTCTATATCCTTCAACAACTTTTTATCGTCACACAAAAATTTTCTTGTTACATTAGAAGATATCCATATTCCTAAAGATGTTTCTGAGACCTTATATGATAAAAATTGGAAAAATGTCATGAAAGATGAAATGCAGGCCCTGAAGAAGAATAAAACATGGGAGATCGTCAATCTACCGATAGAGAAAA
>NW_021486141.1:0-201 GCF_001605985.2 Dendrobium catenatum | reverse complement strand
ATGAATCTCATCTTGAATATTGTGACCGGATGCTAAAAAGAACCTCATATGGCCCCGAGGAGCCAGGATGAGGTTCAACTAAATATCCAGCTACAATAATCAAGAAGTGTGATCGTTAAGTTCATATCCAGAGCTTTATCGAGGAAAGATATATCTCTCCAAATGGAGAAAATACCATTCAATGATAATTCTTTGAATATG
>NW_021486140.1:0-317 GCF_001605985.2 Dendrobium catenatum | reverse complement strand
AAGGGAGGGGAAAAGGGAGGAGAACCAAGAGCCACCGATGGTGCTGTTGGGTACGACGGGTGGCATCTCCTAGGCTCCACCAAACTCTCAAACTCTCACATAAGCTTCAAGAACACAAATGCAAGAAAATTCTTCATAATAATTCATTAACCTCCAAAAGAACAAGGTGAAGGCTTTAAATAGCCTCTACAGTGACTTAAAACAAAAGGACTCAAATACCCTCAAGGGGCTACATGACTCAATCCCTCAAGCAAGGGTAAAAAGAAAAAAATGCTAAAATAAAAAAAAAATACATCAATAAGTAGACAATAATAAAA
>NW_021486139.1:0-312 GCF_001605985.2 Dendrobium catenatum | reverse complement strand
AGATGGATATACAGAACACCCCGATGACCGTCCAACTAGGACAAGGAGCCAGGATCCAGCTGGCTAATGCTATTATACAGACCGGAAACACTAGAGCTACCATCCAATTTGGTAGTGTTGATTTTCCAGCTGTTGTTGCAAGAGCTTCTGGAGCTCCTACTCGTCGCCCGCATCTGCCAGCGCAGCGACCCATTACTGAAGCTCCTACCCGTCGTGCGCATCTGCCAGTGCCACGACATACTGCTGAAATTCCTCGTGGGAGGCTTTCCGTATTCGAGAGGCTATCACAGCCTGAGGCCCTGACCACTAGAA
>NW_021486138.1:0-462 GCF_001605985.2 Dendrobium catenatum | reverse complement strand
AAGACCACCTTTGTGATGCCTACCAACTAGAAAAGCAAGTCCACTCCACCTTTCACCCCATTAAGGACATTAGCACCTCTAGACCTTTAAGTGTCCTTCACATGGATTTGTTTGGACCCATTAGTACTGCCAGCTTGGGAGGGAAAGTCTATGGTTTGGTAATTGTTGATGACAACTCGAGGTTCACCTGGATTAGATTTATTTCATATAAACATGAGTATTTTGAGGAGTTTAGAGCATTTTCTACTTGGATTCAGAAAAAGCTAGGTTGTGAGATCTTTCCATCTATAATGATCATGGGGGAGAGTTTGAGAATGAAAAGTTTGGAGATTTTTGTGAGGACAAGTGGATTAGCCACAACTTCTCAGCTCCTAGGACCCCACAACAGAACGGGGTAGCTGAAAGGAAGAACCGGACCTTGGTGAAAGCTGCTAGAGCCATGCTTACTGAGTATTCACTTCC
>NW_021486137.1:0-200 GCF_001605985.2 Dendrobium catenatum | reverse complement strand
CTTCCCTCCTCTCATCTTCTCGAGCTCCGAAACAAGCTTCTGGTCTTTCCTCCCATCAGCTTGAGGGACGGTGGTAAGCAGGCTTAGCCCACTACGCCGCCGCCCTGCTTCTACGCCCACTTCACCTGCATTTTCAAAAATTGTTTACATGATCTCCTGCCAAGTCAGGTACCTGTAAGTAACGACCGGGTTACTATTGT
>NW_021486136.1:0-276 GCF_001605985.2 Dendrobium catenatum | reverse complement strand
CTTTCAGGGACTATAAATCCTACTTATCCGCGTCACAAGATGACGCCACCTCTATCCTTCTCTCACGTATGTGATTGGATGCCTTGACTTTTATTTTCTCCAGTTTCCATTTAGTACCCTAGAGCCTCCGAATGCTGGTGTGAACTACGCATGTTGATTGAGCCTCTTTGAGACTTTTCTTTCCTTTAAGTAGGATTTCCTAGTCTTCACCCTTGTACCAATCCCACTTTAGGAGGGGAAAATGTATGATCCTTAATCGAGAGTTTTCTCAGGCTC
>NW_021486135.1:0-202 GCF_001605985.2 Dendrobium catenatum | reverse complement strand
AGATTTTCATATAATTTTTTCATAAAATTTAATTTTGTAAATAATTTTTTCATGACTAGTAATCAAGTTCTTAAAATATTATTTTTATGAAAAATGTAAAAAAAAAAATTAAAAATAATTTTAGTGGATAAAAATCTTGATATATTAATGTGAGAAAAACTAAAAGATAACATTTATTTATTACATATTAATGTTAATCAAA
>NW_021486134.1:0-302 GCF_001605985.2 Dendrobium catenatum | reverse complement strand
GGGGATTGTTCATTGTTGTTGCAGTCATTAGCATTAGACGAATCTAGATGCACCTGAGTCGAAGTATTATTAGAATTTATACTAGTTTTCTCTACACTGGAAGATCCTCGATGTGTAACCTTTTTAGCACGTCGGAATGAGCCATTTCTTGTCATTTCTATTAGTCTGAACAAAAAAAAACAAGGACAATTATGACAATATCATACACATGTTAAATACAAGTCAACTGAAAAAAAAAACATGTCAAAAAATCTGTCAAACAGTAAAAAAACATATTTCAATTTTTACTTTCTTTACGTAAA
>NW_021486133.1:0-209 GCF_001605985.2 Dendrobium catenatum | reverse complement strand
GTCAAAAAAAAAAAAAAAATCTTTTACTTTGAAGGTGTCCACACCAATTGGGTTCTAGAAAACTTGGTTGACCCCTTAGAGATAAAATATTAACCCTTTGATCTTAAGCATATAATTATAATATGGATTATCATAAACATAATGTGTTATGTGCTAATATATAATACAAAGATAGTGCAAGAGTGAGCTAAATGCTTTATGTCAAGCTA
>NW_021486132.1:0-564 GCF_001605985.2 Dendrobium catenatum | reverse complement strand
TCATCTTCCATTATATTGAAGGTTTTCCTACAATTCAAAAAGATTCGAAATGAAATTAGCAACTTCAATGAAAAGATTTGACCTGTTAGCCTACTTGCTTGATGGGCTTAACTTTATACTGATTGCAAAGGAAACTGCAACAACTAGCGATAATGGATGTCCTTAGCTTAGACTAGATCTGACCAGGAGTGCGATTAAATCTTGGAACTTTGCTCCACCTCCTCTCCCTCATCTGCATCTAAGCCATTTTGACCAGAGCGACTTCATTCAATTGCTTTTGAACGTATTTGTTTGTCCGACAGGCTTTTCGTAGTTCACGGCCCCAATTGAGTAGGGTTGGGATAGGTAGGCAATCAAATCCAGTCTTCTCGGTTCAGTACCTATTTCTAAGTGGTAGGCTCACCATTAGGAAAAATAGATCCATTTCTATTTCATCTAAGAATTTGAGAGTTGGGGGATCACTCGACTTTTAACAAGATCGGTATAGATCTAAGTTGACGAGAATTTATGCTACTACTTCCACTGCTTTTCGTTGCTATAATCTTCGACATCTTCCCTAACATT
>NW_021486131.1:0-590 GCF_001605985.2 Dendrobium catenatum | reverse complement strand
ATGCGATCAGTGCAATTTTCCCTGATCACCAGCGGACCATTGAAAGATCTTGGAATGAATCCCAATTCAAACTTGGGAGCTTTCTTGATCATCAACGGACTACCATACTCCAGTCTTGACGTCGTCTGGCCATCAGACATGGCCGTCGAATTGCCGACCAACAACTCCGGCGAAGCCGCCAATGTAACAGAAATTTGAAATTCTTGATGTTTCTCTCACTAGAAAATGGGTGTTTCTCTCACTAGAAAATAGGTGTTTTGAGCTGTTATATTGGGATCTATTTGGTGCTAGCTAATAATTAAAGCTTGAGCTTATGTTTAACTCATTATTTGGAGGAGTAATTGCTCTACTTAACTCATAAATTTAAAAAGGTATTCTTCTTTATGTGGAGTGGGGATCTTGTTTCTTTGATGTGAGCAAAAAATATAGGGGAGCCTATATTCTTCGATCACAAAGGACACGACGGACTTCTACGGACGAAATTGACTAAAGGAAGAGAAAAGAGACGAACAAACTCTTATATTTCAAATAAAAATAAACAAAAGAAATTACAACGACGACTTGCAAACAACACGACAGACACCCTAAAG
>NW_021486130.1:0-742 GCF_001605985.2 Dendrobium catenatum | reverse complement strand
AATTAAACCTAACACTGACCTAACCAGGGCCTGGAACTATAGGGATTTTGTAGGTCTCCTTGAGACCTTTCCAATGAGTCTAAGAACACCTAATATGGACAAGTGTGGAGGGAGTTATGATTTTTTTAAGTTCCCTTGAATTTCTGGAATTATTAATTTGACCATTACACAGTCAGCGTCCCTTTACACGCGCCGCGCGCCGATTGGCTGGGTAATGATTGGCGCTGACCGTTAACGATCTGATTAACCACAGCCATCGGATGGTGGATCGGACGACTGGGATTAAAACGCTCCGATACCACGGGATCTAATCCGAGCCGTTGATCGGAATCAACGACTGAGATTGCGTCTTCAACCTCCCACACGCATCCGAGACCGTGAGGCTTCTCAGGCGTGATCCGGGCGATCTCGCCGATGAACTCCGATGAAATTTCACAGGGAGGATCAGGACAGTGGAAACCTTCAATCCAACGGTGGAAATCCATTGGGGTGAAGGTTTCCTTCACGCTTGACCGGCAGCAGTTTTTATTCAGGGGTTGTCTGGAGGGGACCACCGGAACTCGTTCTCCATTGGTTTCGACCGCCGCCGGTCATGGTTTGGGTCGAGTTGATTGGGGGAGGCCGATGGGGACACGCTGGAGTCAATTTGGCCTGAGAATGTCTGGATTGAGTTGGTGGCTGGGTTGGACTCAATCCTGCTCGGTTCGAGTTGAATTGAACTCAATCCAGGTCAGGTCAGGCC
>NW_021486129.1:0-214 GCF_001605985.2 Dendrobium catenatum | reverse complement strand
CCCCAAACACCCGCATGGGCCCCGACGAGCGTGTTATGGTACACACGTGACGTCTAGGGAAGCTACGCGGGTCAATAAGTGAATTCAAGTTCGAACTTAATCCTTCTATACGGGTTAATAGAAGTCGACATGGTTCGAACCATCAAACAAATATGTGGCAGTGGCGACCAGAATATTTGTTTCAATACATTCATATTAGGCCTTCAAGGCCTAT
>NW_021486128.1:0-244 GCF_001605985.2 Dendrobium catenatum | reverse complement strand
GTAGTCCAAATGACCTTATACAAAAATGAGGTCAACAGAGGTATACCCAAACTAGAGTTTTATAAGGACCACCTGAGTGATGCCTATCAATTAAGGAAATAAGTAAAATCCTTCTTCCACTCAATCAAGGACATTAACACTAGAAAACCTTTAGAAGTCTTTAACATGGATCTCTTTGGACTTGTTAGCACTACAAGCGATTGAGAAAAAGTCTTTGGGTATGTGATTATTGATGATTACTTGA
>NW_021486127.1:0-1055 GCF_001605985.2 Dendrobium catenatum | reverse complement strand
AAGATTGGGTTGAATAAGATTATGTTATAAAGGGTCTGTAATATTCATTGATGTAATTTTAATTTCTTGAGTCAAGTCCTGTAAGGGAGTATGTTTGCTTAGTGACCTTGCACACACACTCAGGAGAGTGAGATCTAGTCAAAACTAGAAGTGTAAGTATTATTTTGGATCATCCAGGATGAACTTTTATGATCTTGGAAAACAGCCGACAATGATAATTTAGGCAAGGTTTTAAGATAAAATTTTTATTGTAATCATCCCAAATGATCTAGATCATCCTAGATGATCAATACAAATCATGTCTAAATTGATCATGTGATTAGGGGATTAATTATGATTAAATTTTTTAATCAGATCATCCTGGATGATCGTATATCATATCGGACAATGTTTGTCGACATACTTGATTTTCCTAAGTCATCCAAGACAAAATACCATAATTTTTCTTCTAATCATCCAGGACAATCCATAATATCTTCCTGTACGATCAGTACAAATTTGATCAAATCGTCCAGGTGATCATCTAGGACTATTAGGTCAAATTTTGCACATAATCTTAGATGATCCTACGATCATACCCGATGATATTTGAAATTGAAATTAAATTTTTAGGGTTTTTTAAATCTTTTTTTAAGCACATTATATGGGATGATCTTGCAATTGTCTTGGACAATATTTGGCATCAGAATCGAGTTTTTAGGGTTTTCTGATACCCTATTTTTAAGCACATCGTACGGGATGATCCTGTGATCATCCTGGGTGATTTTTGCGGTCAAGATTAATTTTTATGGTTTTCCAAAGCCCTTTATTTAAGCTTTATAAAGGCACTTGGTAAGTGTCTTTGGCAGCCATTGAAGCTTCGTTCTTCTGAAGAAAACATGAAGAGAGAACTTGAAAGGGAGAGATGAAAGGGTGGAGTTTGAGAGAGGGAGAAGATCCTTAGAGGGAGTTTCAAGGGAGTGTGGAGGGGGTTTCACACGGTTACTCCGGCAAGTTTTCACCTTAGTACCATCAGATTCAAGGTTCATCTTGAGGGACGTTTTGGGAAGAAGAAG
>NW_021486126.1:0-834 GCF_001605985.2 Dendrobium catenatum | reverse complement strand
GTCCACTGCCACCCTGACTTAGTCAGGGTGCTTGGTGGTCCGTAAACCCCAGCCGACCTACCGGGCCACCCACGGCACTGTACCCACAGCCAGCGCTTCGGGCCTTTTGACTGCCATGCACTCGAGGGATTCGAACTCGGTATGGGGGTTCCCACCCGAGCACGCCCACCAACCCAGCTAAGCAGCCGTGGGTTAATATACTTTATAATATTTAATATAATCTTATTTACAGCTTTAATAAAAAAATATTTTTTAATGTGCTATATATATCTGCTCTGTCTTACTTATTTTATACCTCGCATCTCCCCCAAGGAAAGAGTTGGATTCCTCCACAGCTGGTTCCCGGCGCCTCTCCGACCAGGTATGCTCTCTTATTCCTTAATCCATCCTGTTCCCGCACACAAACCTTCTCTCTGCTTGTGACTTCCCTTTGCACCCAAGCTCGTGAAATCCTATATATTCCTCCTATTTGAGCAAATACAACCTAGCATTGCCTCACAAGCGCGCACTGAACTTGCTCTTCCATCTGCCGCAGATTTCCTCCTCCTATTGCCGATAATATTGCCTCAAGTCCTACCACCTCACCATTTTCTTTACTTACCTTCACATCTTTCAATAAAACTACTTCAACCTTCCTTTTAACCAGTTGCTTCAACACTCAGGTGTGTTTAAAACAAATGTTTGTTCCTTTCAGGTTGCACATCTGCGGAAATTCTTCAACCTATCTACAACTACTCTTCAGAATCAAAAGTAAGAGGTTTACATTTTTCTGTTTTCTTATTCGCTATCTTTTTTTATAGCTGTTCAGAAAACTTTTGATAGAAAGTCTATCTG
>NW_021486125.1:0-246 GCF_001605985.2 Dendrobium catenatum | reverse complement strand
GTACAAAATCACAAAATATTAGTTCAACAAAACTCCAAAGTACAAAAAGCATATAAAATGCAATCATATCCCATCACTAAATGGGTATTCAAGTGAATATTCTTCTCCAATTGTATCTATGAATGCCATGTCATCATCATCTTCAATATGACTCACTTTTCTCTATCCTCTTCTGGATTAGTCATATACTGATCCCTAATGAAAGAATCGAAAATCACACAAAAAATTTCAAAAAATCTAAAACCC
>NW_021486124.1:0-339 GCF_001605985.2 Dendrobium catenatum | reverse complement strand
TAGCGTGAACCCCAATGAGTTTCTCCTAACATTTGAAGAGTTATTTCTTGGTTTAAACCTCTACCTTTCATAACTTCTTCATTTTCTAGTTGCTCAATAACTTTGTTGTGATATTTTTCTATTAGTGTATATCTTCTTTTGCATGCATTGCCAATAATGTTTATCAAACTAGTAATGATATTAAAAAATGAAGTAACTTGGACATGATTTTTTTGCCAATAATCATCGTATGAACTGACAATAATCTTCTTTTGTATGAAATGTCAATAGTGTTTATCAAACTAGTAACGATATTAAAAATGGCACACTACAGGAAAACCTGTTATTACCGGCGGACTT
>NW_021486123.1:0-439 GCF_001605985.2 Dendrobium catenatum | reverse complement strand
ACACGAGGCTGATATGCACTGGTTTGGAGAGCATTTTTTTGCAATTGATCACCGCTTCGATACTCTATTTCAATACTTTCAGCCAAATCCACCTCCACCACCAATTGATCAGGATCCGTCTGACTAGATTGTCTGTGTTTGCTTTGTAGTTTTTCCTTTTTTTTTGCTTTTGTGCTTTTAGTTGATCCTCCTTTTTGTGCTGTCAAAAGGGAGAGAAGTTTGTTGTAATGTTGTAATGCCTATTTATCTAAATGTAGTATCTTTTGTTTCGTACTTGCTTGTAGTATCTTTTTTTTCTTCTTATGTTTAATTTAAAAAAAAAAAAAACAAAAGAATTGTTTTTCAAAAGAAATGCTTTTCTTTCTTACTTGTAACAAATTATTTGACATCATCAAAAAAGGAGAGATTGTTGCAACCCATGACCCCGAGTTTGAGATTT
>NW_021486122.1:0-247 GCF_001605985.2 Dendrobium catenatum | reverse complement strand
CAAACCCACTTAATATACACAAGTATATATGCCAAATTAATTAATAAAGTGATAGAGTAGAGTGTAAAACCCATGAGAAAGTATGCTATTAACAATAATTGAATAATTATCCTACTAAAATAAAATAGATATTTTTGGGGATTCTATCATTGAATATAATAAAAAAAATTTTAAAACAATATTTAATAAATGGATTAATGATTATAAATTACATATCTTACCTAATGAGACTTCAAGATAATGTAAT
>NW_021486121.1:0-375 GCF_001605985.2 Dendrobium catenatum | reverse complement strand
ATTAGAAAGTGAGTTTTTCTTCTCTAATATCCAGCAGATATACTCACAACTAAAAATATTTGAGAGTGCTTGAAAGAGAATCTAGCTTGCAAAAAATAAAAAAAAATAGCCAATGATGTCAAAAATAAAAGATGCGCATTGACGTCAAAATTTAAAATATAGACAAAGTGTATCAAAAATTAAAAAGGTGTGCAAAGTGCACCATTCAATGGACAAGAGGTATAAAATGAGCCCATCAAAAGCAAGCTCTTTTCTCTTTTCCAACTTTTAAATCTTAGAAGAATTCATGTATCACTTGAGATTTTCAAAGGCTTGATTTTGAATTTTGCGATTATAACAAATTACTTTGATACATTATTCTATAAGATATTTTTC
>NW_021486120.1:0-220 GCF_001605985.2 Dendrobium catenatum | reverse complement strand
ACATAAAATGATGAAAATACAAATCATGATCGTGGTTGTCGATCTTCGGCATCTCCTGAAGGCAAATGTGTCGAAATCGCTGCTGATGTTCCCATCATTCTCCCCAGGTGGGAGAAAACTCGACCCCGTCGAGTAAATATCTATGGAGCCCTCGTACAACTCTAGGAGATCTGGGTCTATCGTATGTAGCTCCTCGCACTCTGACCTCGTATCTTCTGAC
>NW_021486119.1:0-378 GCF_001605985.2 Dendrobium catenatum | reverse complement strand
CCGGACTACCCTGCTCCCGCCCCCTCTCACGGCCAGTCACCCCACGAGCATCTGCCGCTGCACACAGCCTCTCCCCAATCTCATCCAGCGATCAGCGATGCATGCCGCCGCGCCGATCACGCACAACCGTGCCAAAAATGCATCCTGACTGACCACTTCTCTCATAGTAAAAGAAAAGAAAAAAAAAAAAAAAACATAAAAATAACCTGGCATCAATACCCCTTTATGTCACATCAAAATATAAATAAAACAATAAAAAAAAACACTCTGAAATTACCCGGTCTTAACTGCTCACGACTAGCCATAAAAAATAAGGATTTTTTCTTTATTTTGAGAAAAATTAATAATAAACTCACGCTCAGACCGTCATAAATTAAG
>NW_021486118.1:0-358 GCF_001605985.2 Dendrobium catenatum | reverse complement strand
GACGCCCAGAGTTCTGCCGGACCACAACCTGAGGCTCGGACTTACGCCGGACTACCACCTAACGCCTAGAGTTCTGTCGTAAAATCACATAAGGCCCAGACTTCCGCTGGACCACAACCTAATGCTTGGAGTTCTATGGACCACCACATGAGGCCCGGACATCCGCCGGATCACCACCTGACGCCCGGAGTTCAGCTGGACCATCACAAGAGGCCCGAACTTCAACCGAACCACCACCTGACGCTCATAGTTTTGCTGGACTACCACTAGAGGCTCGGACCTCCGCGGGACCACCGCCTGATGTCGTTGCTCAACCAGACCACCACATGAGGCCCAAACCTCTGTCGAACCACCACTT
>NW_021486117.1:0-325 GCF_001605985.2 Dendrobium catenatum | reverse complement strand
GGATGTTGTGGTATTTGTTGCATATTAACTTCCCTCCCTCGTAGGGAACATGTATATGCACTCATTATGTGTTGTTGGCGGTGAGCATAATGTTCGTCATGATCTTTATATTCATATTTGCATGATATACACCGCATTGATTATAAGCCACTTTATGTATGAATGAAGTTGTGTGCACATCATGAATCTTCTTACATCACTGTACTTGTATTCATTACGACTCTTCCACCTTCACTTTCAAGTATATTGTGTTTCTTATCCATGGCTACTAATAAATTAGCATGCTCGTTGAGAGCATCAAGATGTTCTTTATAACTTCATCATT
>NW_021486116.1:0-207 GCF_001605985.2 Dendrobium catenatum | reverse complement strand
TTTTTGAATTTTTTAATTTTAAATTAAGAAAATCAAATCAAACTTTAAAAAAAAAAACACAGAAAACTTACACTCAAAAACAAATTCATTCAAAACACACAAAAATTTACAAAAATAAAAAACAAAACAAAAACATAAACATCAATGTTGCAAAGACATTTTGTTTAGGCATTTAAATCAATAACACCTAGCCTTGTTCTTAAAGTA
>NW_021486115.1:0-333 GCF_001605985.2 Dendrobium catenatum | reverse complement strand
CGGCCTTAAATCCGCCTAAATCCGCATACCAAACAGACCCTAAGAAACCATTTTGGGTATGGCTGTCAATATTTGAGATGGCCCGAATCCAATAAGAATATGATCCCAAAATTTCATATTATAATCAACTCGTCTTACAAATGGGTTATAAACGGGTTGAGTTCAGATTCTAAGATTTGACTGGTTTGAATAAACAGGTCTAATCCCGATTAACCCAGTAACCTGAAGTTGACCTAGGTCAACTTGCTAACCCAAAGTTAATCCAGGTCAACCCGCTAACTCAAAGTTAACCCACATCTCGGTCCCGCCCGAAAGCCCTAATCGGCCTCCTTC
>NW_021486114.1:0-234 GCF_001605985.2 Dendrobium catenatum | reverse complement strand
GTGCAATTCATGTTCACCGCATGTGGTTTCACATCAAAATATGACATGATAAGGGATTCTCAATAAATCACCCATAATTGAGTTATTCTCTATAAAGGAGATCATCCAAGTAAGTATTTGAATACAATGTAATGAAACTATGGGAGATAAAAATGCAAAGTTTACTCTAGGAGTCCTCCTACTAAATAAACTGTCATTGAGCAACAACATCAAGCCTTTGTCCCACTACATGGG
>NW_021486113.1:0-1325 GCF_001605985.2 Dendrobium catenatum | reverse complement strand
CTCTCTCCCTTTCAAGCTCTCTCTTCTAGTTTCCCCAATAAGAACGAAGCTACAATGGCTACCAAAGACACTTACAAAGTGCCTTACCATAGCTTAAATAGAGGCTCTCAAAACGAGCTCATTAATGCAAGTTGCCGACATTATTGTTGAGGCCGATAGGCATATTGTCCTGGCCTATCAGTACAAATTAAGCTCATTAGCCCGGGACGATTTGAGACGATCAGAAGAAAATTGGTTACATCATCCAGACCGATCTCACGATCGTCCTGGCCGATTAGTTCAAATCAGATGCAAATCGTCCAGAGCATCGCCCTGTTTTTAGGCTGGCCAATGTAGATCGTCCAGGACATCATCCGGGCCGATCATGCGATCGTCCCGGCCGATGTGATCCTATCAATCAACCATTAATGCTTTCCAAAGATACCAGATCAATTTAGGCATGATTGAGTTTGATCATCCTGGACAATAATAATATCGTCCTGGCCGATTGCCTAAAATAATGAATGCCTAATCTGATCATGGCGGTTGATTCTTTCTGAATTTAGATTATCGTCCTGGCCGATACAAGTATCGTCCAGGCCGATCTGTTGACGGCTGCCTTAATGAGGATGCCTTAATCAGGGTTTCTGATTTTGGACAGATCGTCCAGTCCGATATTAATATCATCCCGGACGATGTTACCAAAAACATAAATCATATAGGGAGCAACAGAATTTCTACCAAGTTATAGCCACACCAAATACAACGGACTCAAGAAAGGAAAAAAAAATACAAACTGACACAGACCTAGTCTACCCAATCTTGAGCTGGTTCCAGATTGCAGTCTGACCATGTGGACCTGAAACGTTAGCACATAAAGCAATCGTAGAGAAATAAGGAATGTTTTCTATCATCAAAATCATAAACCATTGATCCGCAATAATCTCCCCCTTTTGATGATGGAAAACAATCTAATTTGAATTTTCAAAAAGAACAATTTCTCCTAATCTCCCCCTCACTAGAATAACATTTTTTTAAAAAATAGGGGAGATGAAAATATTTTTGTAGTTTTAAATTTTTGAAAAGAAAACAAGGGATGTAAGTACGTTCTCCCCCTTTGACATTATCAAAAAGAGAGGAGGCACAAATGATAAAAATAAAATAAAAGATAAAAAAAACGTTTTCTGATTTAGTGAAAAAAAAAACAATATTCTTAAAATGAGAAAGTTACCTCTTAGTTTTAATCAAAAATTTAGTAGAATTAGATTGACAACGCATAATCCAGAAAAAGTAAGAAATTCATAGATTGTTAATCCAAGCTCAAGTTCTTTTAAAGGCTAAAAAAA
>NW_021486112.1:0-245 GCF_001605985.2 Dendrobium catenatum | reverse complement strand
TACCATAACTTAAGAGAAAATGAATAAGCCAAATCCTTCAAAGACTTAGAACCCAGAGCACCATCATCCAAAGTGCCATATCATTTATCCCAAGAAGACAAGTGGATTTTAGAGTTGCAACTAGCATTTTCCAAAAAAACTTGTTGAAAATCCTATCAATCCTATTACAAATAGTCTGAGTAGGAAATAAAGTTGGAAAACTATAAACAATGACAAAACAAAGAACACTCATAATAAGAGTTAAC
>NW_021486111.1:0-380 GCF_001605985.2 Dendrobium catenatum | reverse complement strand
AGTCTACAAATGCAACAGTTCAATAAACGGGTCAAACTGTCCATTAAATCGAGGTGAAACTCTAACCCTAGTTTAAGACATCTAGTTTAAATAGCTTTCGATTTAATGTATCTTAGGCTATAAAATTGATTTCCCAAAATTTCTGTTCAGTATTTTAATCTATGTTTTAAATTTCGTTTAATTTCATTATCTGAGTTGAAAGAACGAACGAAAAATTGAGTTTAGGGAGTCTGTCGCAGTATGCATGTCTGGGACACTTTTGGGGCCGTTGATCTTTCGATCAACGGTCCAGATCGCGTTATCCCGCGATCATTCATAATGGCACAGTTCGCTCGGTCGAACAACTTCCCGTTCGGTATAATCTGAGTCATTCATCTCAA
>NW_021486110.1:0-1057 GCF_001605985.2 Dendrobium catenatum | reverse complement strand
TCAGTCTAAAATCATAAATTTTTATTTTTTTTATTTATATATTTACTTAGTCTCGTCTTCCAATGATCAACAGCTAATTAAGCAATAAAACTATGTGGACTATATGTTCTTGATTGGAAGGTTCCCTCTCAATAGTCAAAATTGGTTTTTGTTTTTTTATTTTGTAAAAGAAAATCATTTTTTTTTTCAATAAATGCGGTAGTGGGTTAAGTAATAAAATATTAAAATGTAAATGATTGAGAGCTTCAAACCAGTGTGGGACAGAAATCTTATAAGAATCCATATAAAAATGTTGATTAGATTTTTTTGTTGACATCCTCCATTCTATATTATAATTTATAGTCTTTATATTATTATTTTAATAAAAAAGATGTAAATCACCACTTGCTCATGATGAGCTTGAGTGAACCCAATTAGGGGTGTCGAAATAAATTTTTGGACTAGGTTCCTGTCCAATGTGAAACTGACCCTCCCTCAACTGTTCCAAATTGAATTCGAACCAAACCACATTACACAAATCGGTCAGATACCTGCTCCCCAAATCCTGATCAACCCGACCAAACGTGCAGACACGGGCGAGCGCATAGCGCAAGCAAGCATCGCTAGGCAGAAGCTAGACGGTGCGTGGGTGCAGTCACAATGCCTCATGCAGGTAGTGTTAATTACATTGCTTAATTTATTTATCTCAAACTCCCCACTTTTCAGCAAATATTATTACAGAGCTTCCTCATATCCTCTCCTTCTCCTTCATTTTATGATTCTCTACTTACCATCGCTCATAAATAAATTTGAATTCAACAAAAGTATATGAACAAAAATATTAAGATATAAATGAGTGCCGAAAAAAAAAAAAAAAAACTTAAGACTTGCATATGATTTCTGTCAAAATCAGTGTTAGCAGGCGATATTGACTATTAAGCCAGATGGAACCGAAACGCATTTGAGCCTTCAATTAATATAAATAAAAATTAAAACTTCCCGCGCAAAAAAATAGGGCAAATTTTTAAAAGATCAAGTTTAAAGTCAGATTTAAGAGAAGGAGCAGAATATAATTTTA
>NW_021486109.1:0-267 GCF_001605985.2 Dendrobium catenatum | reverse complement strand
TGTCATGAACCTCCCTATAGATCATCTCTAAGGTGGATGATCCAGTCAACATTAATTCAAAGCTTACATTGATCTCATGGTGGACTAAAATTGGTCTCCAAATGAATATGGCCAAGTTCCATACTTGGAAGGTTATGGGGTAACACAATTGTATCACGAGCTTGAATCATACGTGACTTATATAATTTCAAATTTTATTGAGTTCAAAACAACTTTCTTCAAGGCCTTCAAGATCCTCCAATTGGAGTCAAGTACCCTACTTAGTTG
>NW_021486108.1:0-200 GCF_001605985.2 Dendrobium catenatum | reverse complement strand
CTGCCCATTAGTTGCCCTTTAGGTGTGCTTTAGGTGCAATTTAGGTACGCTTTAGGTGCCCTTTAGGTGCCCTTTGCTTGCACTTTAGTTGCGCTTTACTTGCACTTTATGAATATTTACCCTTCTATGCTTACTAAATTATTTACATTGCTAAAGATTATCGTTTACATAAACAAATTCATACATAAACAACCATATTC
>NW_021486107.1:0-540 GCF_001605985.2 Dendrobium catenatum | reverse complement strand
TCATATGGTTTTTTAAAATAATTTTTTAATAGAAAAATTTTTTAAATAGAAATTTTTACACTAAAAAACTTCTTTAAAATATTTACATATCTAACACTTAAAACTTGAACATTACATTCTTATAACTCATATAAATTTTAATATCAAATATATTACTCTTATATTTCATTCATACCACTCTCAATAAACTATAGTATTTCATTTCATGCATTTATATTTGTTTCATGGATGATAGGTATATAATATTAGAGTTTTAGATTAAATAGCATGAAATAAAATAATACATATTACGTATGTAAATCCCTTTTCTTGCTTTCATTCATATATGAGCCCTAATGAAACTCTAGTACTTCTTTATGTACTTATATTTTTTTTTTGGGTAAACCCGGGGCCAAAGCCCATGAATTAGAATAAAGAGTTCAAATTACAAAACCTGTGGGAAGAGAAAATAAAAAACAGAAGTGACAAAATTTACACAAAGAGAAGACAGCAAAAGTAAGAGTAGAAAATTGGACAGATCAAAAGGACTCAGAAATAAAG
>NW_021486106.1:0-555 GCF_001605985.2 Dendrobium catenatum | reverse complement strand
GTGGGATAAAGGCTTGATGTTGTTGTTGTTGTTGTGTAGATTGTCCAAATTTAATGCCCAACTAACACAAAATTCACTTTCTAAACTATTTATGCAAGTTTTATAGTCTGTCATAATATGAGAAGTTTGAGGTAGTTATATTTAACACTTTATATAGTGTGAACTATACACGTTTTACTAAATACATAATGTGAGATATTGAGAAAATATGCATATATTATGGTGTAATTAATCATCATATTTAACAATAATATTAAAAAAGTTAAAAGAAATTAATAAACTAAAATAAATTATTTAAAATTTAATTAAAACAAAAATAATTTTTTTTTATAGAATCAACCGACTCTTTCCAATTCAGAAAGGTTCATCGGTTAAACCGTCGGTTCAATCCAGTTTGATCAGGTTGAATGCGAAGCCGGTTTTGTAAGATAGATTGAAACCAACCACACGATTGGTTCACGATTGAACAGATTAAACCGGCAAAACATTAGTTTTAAATTTTAAGTATGAACATAAGTGAGCAGCTGCAAAAGCTGCCATTTACAGAGATGTACT
>NW_021486105.1:0-204 GCF_001605985.2 Dendrobium catenatum | reverse complement strand
AAATAAACTTTAGTAAATTTTAAAGATTCATGAATAAATAAATTAAATAAATCATAAACAAATCCAGATGACTTCAAATTTTCAAGAAATATTCTTTTATTAGATCGCATTTGAGTTGTAAATTAAATTTCATAAAAATTTCAATTCATATGGATTGTCAAAATATAAACACTAATTAGTACGTTAATAACTTTACCTAATTGG
>NW_021486104.1:0-268 GCF_001605985.2 Dendrobium catenatum | reverse complement strand
AGTGCATTAAATATGAAATTACATATAGACTCAACCTTAGTCTACCTGATCTTGAGCTAATTTGCATTGCAAGTGAACTTGTGGACCTAAAAGATTAGTAAGTAGGACAAACAAAACATATATACAATAATAATTAAATAATAATAATATTTATTATCATCAAAATCACATTACTTGATCCCAGATTTGCAACACAAGCAAAATAAGGTCACTTAATAAACCAATATGTTTTATAGTCAAGTTATTTTAAAATAAAATTTAAGACCCA
>NW_021486103.1:0-301 GCF_001605985.2 Dendrobium catenatum | reverse complement strand
ACAGGTACTTGGTTCATTGGAAAGGGAAGCCGGTGACTGAGGATACATAGACTGATCGAGAGGAGTTCAGAGTTTGGATCCAGATCTTTTAGAGATGTACGAGAGCTCCAGAGATTTTCACTCGACGGGGTCGAGATTTCTCCCACCTGGGGAGAATGATGAGGACATCGATCCAAGGTTCAAACAGGTGTATTGCCGGAAGAATCACAGATCGACGGCCACAATTCAGAGCTTATATTTTTAATTATTTGCATTTTATTTTATGTATTCTTTTTGTACCCTTATGTTGAGTTGAGTCATG
>NW_021486102.1:0-286 GCF_001605985.2 Dendrobium catenatum | reverse complement strand
GTATCAGGACATATACTTGCAAATCAATCTATCGCTCAATCTCACTTACTTCCTGTCAGTACGGCAGCGTATATATCAATATCCATAAAGAGGACAATCCATTGATGACCACGAATGATGCTACAACAGTGAAACCGCGTCAATCAATTCAGCAAAGCAATTACTTCCGGTCAATAATATCCATCGGCTCAAAATCTCAATAAACGATCAAATCAATACAGTAAAAGAGCAGGATCAATACAATCGGCAAAATACAATTGAAATCAATCAATGCAATAAAATCATA
>NW_021486101.1:0-558 GCF_001605985.2 Dendrobium catenatum | reverse complement strand
TTCCGTTAAAGAACAGGTTAGCAACCTGCAAGGCATTAGAGGTCTTTCTACAGGAAATAAAATGACCCATTTTCGAAAATCTATCAATAACCACTAGTATGGAGTCGTTGCCATGTTTCGTTCTCGGCAGCCCAAGGACGAAATCCATGCTCAGATCTTCCCAGATTGAATCGGGTACCGGCAACGGCATATACAATCCAGCATTTTGTGAAACTCCCTTATATGATTGGCATACAGAACAGCTCTCAACCAGACGGAATGTATCCCTTCGAATTCAGGGCCAAAAGAATTTTTCTTGGAGCTGTTTTAGTGTATTATCTTTACCCAAATGAGCTGCTAGTCCGCCCCCATGAATTTCGCGAATAAGATGTTGTCTCCAGGAGGACTGCGGAATACACAAGCAATTTTCTTTAAAGAGGAAGCCATGTCTAATGGAGTAATGTTCAAACTGAGAATCCTGTAAGCAGTGAGCCCAAATGGAACCGAATTCCGGGTCTTCTTCATACAGCTCTTTTATATGCTCCAAGCCCACTAATTCTGTTTGTAGTCGAGTCAACA
>NW_021486100.1:0-769 GCF_001605985.2 Dendrobium catenatum | reverse complement strand
CAGGACACGTGAGAACTGATTGCCCTACACTTAAAGACCACTCAAGGAAAGGAAAAAGTGAGGAGAAACCTAAGCTAAGGAAGGATAAAATGAGAGCACAAAAAGCATTTTGGACGGATTCGGCATCGGACTCATCAGAGATGGAACCAGAAGATGAGACATCAAAATTGTGCTTGATGGAAGACAACAATCCGGATCAAGAAGAGGTATGTGAACTTTCCTACGATCAACTTCTTGAACTTTCAGAAAAAAATCATGCATCATATAGGAAATTAAAGAAAACTCATGCTAGCTTGAAATTAAAATTTTTAAATCTATAAAAAGAGTACGAAATTTTGATAAAGGACCATCAAACGATTGATTCAAATCATATGACTTTGCTTGATGAATTTGATGAGTTAAATAAAAATCATTGTGAATTAGTGGAAAAGCATGAAGCATTAAAAGTTTCACACACATCACTTGAATCTGATTTTAAGAAGTCTAAGGAGATGGAGAAAAATTTGAGGATTGAAAATGAAATCTTAAAGAGCACAAATTTAAAGATTCAAAATGAATTAGAAGCATGTAAGAAACTAGGATGACACTTATTTTTTATCAATTGCCAACATCTAGGAAGAGGCATTATAAATCAAATTACTTAAGAAATCCCTTTCCTGGAGTTAGATGTTTTTCATGTGGCATGCTAAGACACATCTCACACACTTGCATAGTTCACCATAGTACACATTAGGTGTGGAGATCTAAAGTGCATGATCCACAGCATACC
>NW_021486099.1:0-322 GCF_001605985.2 Dendrobium catenatum | reverse complement strand
GTCTTAATCGTTCAGGACGAATTTAATATTCGTTCCGAGATGAACGTCTCTAGATTCTCACCTTGCACTGTTCATCCAATTGAAAAATATGGTTCGTACTAGGATGAAACTCTCTGTATGAGATCGTACAGGATGAAATAAATTTTTGTCCCTGGAGGAAACTCTCTGTATGAGATCGTACGGGATGAAATAAATTTTCAACCCCGGACGAAACTCTCAGTATAAAATCGTCCCAAAATGAAACATGTTCGTCCCAGGATGAACTGAACCGACTTACCTCAGTTGGTTACGTCCTGTAGAATTTTGGGAACCGTCCTATGTA
>NW_021486098.1:0-661 GCF_001605985.2 Dendrobium catenatum | reverse complement strand
TAATACCGTGAACATAATGGAACCCCACTAGGCATAATATTTTTGTTTTTGTTTTTTTTTGGGGAACGTTAGGAATCGAACATGAGAGCCGGGAGAGGAATTTTTTCGCTCAACCAGTGAGCTGCCCCGCTCGTCCCCAGGCATAACATTTTTATGAAGTTCCTTTTTAAATATTCACTGACATCACATTTCCTAGCTTTAGGTGTTGTCATTGATACCTAGCTATAGCCTCCATTACAATGAGTGATGGCCGAAAAAGAACTTTAGTTCATTTTAAAGTGCTTTGCTATATATATTTCTGATGACTTTTTCACCATATAGTTCATAGCTCTTCATAATTGAAGTGTTGCTCTATGAATGATTTTAACTTTCTATCATCCAAAAAACAGAAATTATCGTGCGTAAGGAAGTATTTGTGGATATAGTGGGAGGATGTAGGGTTGTCAAAATTGGGTCACGAATAGGGTTCGGATCCAAACTCGGAACTGACCCGACATTATTCGATCCGACCCAAACCTGACCCATTTTTAAAAACTGGTCATTTTTTCGAACCCGAACCCTACTCGCTTTGAGTTGGGGTCAACCCGACCCGACCCGTAAGTCTGCCGCTGACTCTCAATTCACGCGCTTATTCAACCAAATCACGTAAGGCAACAACATG
>NW_021486097.1:0-613 GCF_001605985.2 Dendrobium catenatum | reverse complement strand
TTTGTTTGTTGGTTCGAACCCTGTCGACTTCTATTGAACCGTATGGAAGGATCGGGTTCGAACTTGAATTCACTTGTCAACCCGCGCAGCATCCCTAGACGTCACGTGTATACCAATAACATGCTCGTCGGGGCCCTTGCAGGTTTGGGGGGCATTTTATAATTAAACCCTGTCGATTCTTTTTTACCTGTTAAGGAGGATCGGGTTTAAATTTAATAACCCGCGCAGCATTCCTAGACGTCACGTGTGTACCAATAACACACTCGCCGGGGCCCATGCGGATTTTATAATTATTTTTACCCCTTTTAATGTACCTATGTGTATACAATTTATAGTGCACGTGTAGGGGTACTCTGAAATAATTGTAGTTGTGTAGATAACTATCGTTTGGATGTACATAATTTGAGAGCTTATACACGCCTTATGTCCGCTGATATGAGTGTTGCGGATCCGGTGGCGTTATGGTCTTGATGTCGTAAGGCACTTCATCATCTTGATGTTGACTCCCCTTTCTCGTTCACCGGGGAGATCTTCTGAACTTTGAAGTTCGCTGCTTTTCAAAGAACTCCTTCTGAGATCATCAATGTATTGGACTTGTCGTTTTCGGTGTTTG
>NW_021486096.1:0-293 GCF_001605985.2 Dendrobium catenatum | reverse complement strand
AAGGGCAACGCATCACCCATCAGCCTTCGGAAGAGTCCAAGGCTCGCGGTTTTGATTTTCTATCTTTCGTTTTACCTTTGTTTTGATTTCTTCATTCTTCTCTCTCCCCGTCGTTGTTTTCATTTTCTTCCTCCTCCCTTCTAAACCCCTCGACCAAACCTCCATACCAAGCTCCACAAATTTATACCCATAGCCGCCGGCCACCTTCCCCGATCCCACCCTCCGACCACCTTCCCCCACCGCTCTACCCGCCGGACCCTCTTGGAGTTTTGAATTTGAAATTCAAAGCTCTC
>NW_021486095.1:0-214 GCF_001605985.2 Dendrobium catenatum | reverse complement strand
AAGCTAAAGGAATCATCATAGAGGGGGATAATTTCAACGTTATAAAGCACATCCAAGATGTTATTAAAGAAGGAAAAGCTGAAGGTAACATTCATAGCATAGAAGATTTTCTCTTTCTTAGAAATTTCAATCAAGTCATTATTCAATTTGTTAATAGGGATTGTAAAAAGTTAGCCGATTGTTGTGCTAACTATGCTTGTGTAGGTGATTTTGT
>NW_021486094.1:0-270 GCF_001605985.2 Dendrobium catenatum | reverse complement strand
TTAAAAATTTTGCAAATATAGAAGCGGTTTAAACCGGTGAAATTAGCACTGATTTTAATCAATGCAATTTGAATTGATTTTAATTGCCTATGAAGACTAGCCCTTAAACTGAATCCCTAATTAAAAAATTTAATACAAATCTCATGACTTTTCATCTTCCCTCTTCCCTCTTATTTCGTGTGTGCCACGACGTCGTGACTCAAGCCCTAGCTCATGATCAGAGCAAACCACTGAGCTACTACCATGGGAACTGCTATCTTAGGAGCACAC
>NW_021486093.1:0-229 GCF_001605985.2 Dendrobium catenatum | reverse complement strand
ATTATTTATTTATTTTAATTAAATATTAATTTTCAATTAAAATTAAATTAAGGTTTGATTTGATGTTTGATCAAGGGGGTTTTAATTTTCTTTGATTAAGTACATGATTCCAGTCAGTTAGAGGTCTTGTTTGAATTTTTTGGATTTAAACGTGATTTATTGGAATTTCTGGAAATTTTAAAGCTCAATTGAAAGGTTAACTTTGACTTGTCTAATTATCTGACCAGAT
>NW_021486092.1:0-755 GCF_001605985.2 Dendrobium catenatum | reverse complement strand
CTACTGGGCATCTTTGAATATAGGACTGTAGGGAGGTGTGAGTGGCATTGATCCTAAGATTAACTAAGAACTCATAGAGGAGTTCATAATTGAATGGGAAAGCTAGTGTTAGAAAGAAAGTGAGAGAGGTGTGAGTGAACAGATTCAGTACTGGGTAAGTGAGCATTCGAGGATTGATAATCCTCGAAGGTGTGATCCCAATAGTTTTGTATCAAAGATAGGTGGCTTGGTCAGCTACCTCAGTGAATCGAGGGTCGATATACCACCCTCGAGGAACTTTCAGTCACCATCCTGGACCTTTTTCCATAAAACAATTGACAAGGAATGAGAGTATGAGTTAAAGGAAAGAAGAATTGGAGGATTTGAGGGTGAGAAAAATGTTTGAAATTAGGTTTTTATAAAGAATTGGAAACATCATCCAAGACAATCGCAGGATCGTCCAGGATGATAAGAAGAATTTATGACATCTAAGATGATTGGTCAAAAAGTTTATTTTATCATCCTGTATGATTAGACATCTTTTGGGATGATTAGACTCAATCGACCATCTCGATGAGTCAAGCTGGATGACTGTTGACAAAATGTATCATCCAAGATGATTAAGTGGGTTATTCAAGATGATTAGGTATGATGAATACTATCATCTGAATTTAAAACATTTAACTATTTTTTTCATGTGGATCATTTAGGATGAACATGTGTACTATCAAAGATGATTACACATAATTGAGCAAAATTTGATTAGGCCATCCAAG
>NW_021486091.1:0-406 GCF_001605985.2 Dendrobium catenatum | reverse complement strand
CTTCTCCTCCTAGATATGGGAGTTAAAGGAGAGACACTTAGTTAGTGTAATACTCAGAGGCTGAATCTGAGGAGTGGACGTAGGTAAAGGATTGACCGAACCACTATAAATTCGGTGTGATCTTTCTTTATTTTGCTTCTGCATTTATTTATTTTTGCACTTGATTTCTGTGCTGATTTGGTTTTAAGATTTGTTTTGTTTTGCTAAAATAAAAATCTTAAAATACCAATTCACCCCGCCCCCCTCTTGGTTAGCCTTGAGCTAGTTCTTAAGGGCATAACATCTCTAACTAACTTTCACAACTAGTAAAGAAATTTAGGATAAATTGTGTATAACTTATGAAGGAACCAATAAAGTTAAACAGTCTAGATTGAATATTCTATTGCATGACTAAAACTTTTTCATA
>NW_021486090.1:0-496 GCF_001605985.2 Dendrobium catenatum | reverse complement strand
CACCAATTGATCACTTTTAGCACACTAATGAAATTGTATTGATACAGTGGAAGTAGGGACCCGCACCAAGTGGACCCGGGAGCCACTGGATCGATTGGTCCAAATTTCGGCCCAGGTGGGGTCCGCGTATAGAGAGGGGGAGCCGGTTGAGGGGGTGGGGCCCAGCAGAGAATTAAAACATTATATTTGGAGAAAATTAATTAGGAATTTTTTTCCTAATTGAATTTCAAATTGAGGAGGGAAACACATTAGAAAGGGGGCTGATTTAGGGGTTGATTTGAGAGGGAATTGGGGGGAGGGCTGTTTTAGAATTTATTGTTTTATTGTTTGGTTAAAGTAGTAGGGTTTATGTTATATTTTTATGCATAAATTTATTTTGAGTGTTGTAGTTCTCTTGTATGAGGGATCATAGCGGCGTCTAGGGTTTGTGAGAGAAGGTCATTCTCTCGAAAGAAGATTATTGTATCTTTCTTTGCTCGTGTTTGATTTTCTATCA
>NW_021486089.1:0-242 GCF_001605985.2 Dendrobium catenatum | reverse complement strand
TATCTAAGGTCAAGGATCAGATTCTGGTCAGTTTGGGGTATTATGGGTAATTTTCTGACCTAATATGTATTTATTGTATTTTCCGGAAGGTCTCGGGGCCTTAATTAACCAGTTGATTAGGGTTAGTTAGCTAAGGGCTTTAAAAGCTCCTAAAAATTCCTAGAAAATTCAGGGATGTTTCAGATGTCACTAAGTTTAAGTGTGGAGGTTTTCATGTCAATCAGGGATCTATCCTAGCTCCT
>NW_021486088.1:0-300 GCF_001605985.2 Dendrobium catenatum | reverse complement strand
CCTGTACGATCGTGGATCGTCCTGGACGATTTTTCTTAAAAGCCTTGAAATAAACCTCTTTGTATATGTGTACGAAATATTTTCGTACAAGCTGATCGTCCCGTACGAACTAGTTCGTCGGTACGAACGGTTATTACTAGGTAGGTTCCAAAAATTGTAGAAAACCGTTCTAAGTCAGTTAATCGTCTGGACGAAATTTTTACAGAGAATCGATCGTCCTTGACTATATTTAATTTCGTCTGGATGAAAATTTTACAGAGAATAGATCGTCATGTACGATAATTTAATTTTGTCTGGACG
>NW_021486087.1:0-744 GCF_001605985.2 Dendrobium catenatum | reverse complement strand
ATTACTCTGTCTTAAAGAAATTTTTAAATAACCAATTCACACCGACCTTGGTGTGCCTGGGGACAAATTAATGAGTCTTAACCCCCTCTATTGCACTATAAAAACATTATTTTGTTGATAAAAACATTTCTCTTGTGATAATAAATTTAAATTAAAAATTAATGTAGATGAAATATATGGGAAATATATATCTAATTAGTAATTATTTCTCAAATGCCAATGCTAAAAGCAATCAAGCAAGACATTCTCATCAAGCCCATGTGGAGTTATACCTTCCATTCTAAATCACTATATAAGAATAAATATAATAGCACTTTTAAAATTTTATAATAGTGATTTAAACCACTTAAAAACTCTTTACATCAATAACAATAAAATAATTCTTTTAATGCTATGTTATAAGGTGATTTGGATATTAAAGTAGTATATAGGTGAAGATAAAGGTCTAGGTGTAAGATATGTAAATACATGAAAATAATATCAAGCATTTATATCTCACTTTTTAAAATAAAAAAATACAAAAAAAAAACTATTATTAGTTTTTAAAAATAGTGGTTTTATGTGATGCATATAAGTGCATTTATATATGACATTGTATGATTTCCATTTAACTTTGATGGCTATTGATTTTTTATTGTTAAATGATAATCCCAATGGTTTTCTTTTTGGTAAATTCAATCTAGAAATTATTTTATCCCTTCTTTATGGGAAAGGGTCCATGGTGGCGTGTAATTCTAAATTTTA
>NW_021486086.1:0-602 GCF_001605985.2 Dendrobium catenatum | reverse complement strand
GCTATAAGCATGTTCTAACTTTTGAACACTCATCATTAGCTTTATGTTTAAATGTGATAAAAAATAGAGCCATATATGATGGTCGATAGCTCTTAAAAATTTTTGATTGATAGGAATCTAATTAATTTATAACTTCATATCAAACTAAAGTTTGAGAAAAAAAAAATTTGCATATGGGTAATATAAGAACAAGCCAAAGCAATAGACAATTCTTTCCTTCTTTATAGGCCAAAACCCTAATTATTGATAATATAGACCCAATACTTATGGTTTTAATGATAAAAAACATTATTGATTTTTTTACTATTCTATTTGAATCTATGGCATATGTATTTTTCGATACTCAGTAACATTTCAAGATCACAGCTCACTTGCAACCATGGTCAGATCAAAACTGGACAGATTAAGAATAAATTTCTTATTTTTTAGTATTTTTATACTTTTTACCATTCTTGAGTCAAATAAGTATTATGGTGGATCCTAAAGCTAAGTAACCTTGCACATAAAAACTTAGGGAGTGAGTTTGTGAGTTAAAAAGTTCTTCTTTTTAACTAATCATGCAGTACGATTTATAAAATACTGGATGATCCAATTCATACATA
>NW_021486085.1:0-236 GCF_001605985.2 Dendrobium catenatum | reverse complement strand
CAGGCTAGCAAATTTGAACATTGGAGCTCCACCATGGAGGATAAATTCAATGCTCTACAGAAACAAGGGGCATGGTCTCTCATCTCACCTCCCTCGAACAAACGCATTCTCGATTATAAGTGGACTTTTAAAACAAAAATACTTCCTACAGGTCAAGTGGAACGTCATAAGGCTCGTGTAGTAGCCTTAGGCTACGATCAAAAGTTCAGAGAAAACTATAATGAAACCTTCAGCCC
>NW_021486084.1:0-885 GCF_001605985.2 Dendrobium catenatum | reverse complement strand
CGAGGGACAATGTACTGATCGGGGGACCTTGGTATGTCGCAGGCCAGATTATAGGTGTTGAACAATAGAACGCGGGAATCTTGCCCACGTCGGTACGAAGATTCACTTCGCCTGTTTGGTTCAGACTCCCCAACCTACCTTTGGAATACTGGGATGAGGCGAATCTGGCTAGACTAGCGGCTAGTATTGGGGAACCTCTCTTTATGGATGATCAAACCAAACAATGGAATAGATGTGCTTTTGTACGGGTTTGTGTTCGTCTTGACTTATCGAAGAAACTACCGAAGGGTATTTGGGCTCATGGTTTGGGCGGTAAGTTTTTTCAGCCGATCCAATATGAGGGAATCCCGGTGATATGTTTGGAGTGCGGAATGGTTGGGCACAAGGCGGAGAGCTGTAGGGAAAAGGTTCGGAGGCAGGGGCAGCATCCCCCTATCCCGACCAGGCAAGTCCCGGACAAGGCTGGACAAGTGGAGTTAAACTTGAAGGACATAAGTGGGGATGTAGAGCGAAAAGTTGGGTCCAATTCATCAGAGATGAATATGATGGGGGGTGCTAAGGAGTGTGGAGAGTGGACCATTGTGACTCGGTGGCGGAAGCCTTGACCGGCCAAAACGGCGACCAATGTTCCACCCCCTCCTCGGGGTAGTGTTTCTACGGCGAATAGAGGGGGAGAGAAGGCTGTGTGGCGCGAGACAACTAAGGAGAACATAATGGTGAAGGCTAAGGCAATGGAAGCGCATACGGGGCAACGGTCTCCTATGGTGCAGAGGGATGCTGTGAAGCTGAATATGGGCGTATTGGGAGCTGCTCCTGCGGGACAATCGGGTACTTCGCCGATGTTGACTGCTGAGTATGAACAACCAGCTGGGGAATCCAGAACTG
>NW_021486083.1:0-605 GCF_001605985.2 Dendrobium catenatum | reverse complement strand
GTATCATTTAGCCAATTGTTAGATCCCTTTATAAGCACTCTAACTAATTGTTATATCAAAAGAAATTAAACATGCATGAACATGATATAGCCAAACAAAGTCTTTCCATAAAATGAAAATTTGTAAGATGTTACTCCTAACTACATTAGATATGCATTTAGGCTTTCAAATGTGGGACAATGAATTTTGCTAGACAACTTCAAGTTGTCCGGCCCCATCGCATCTGCATGACTTCTCCACGTTGACGCCATACCTCGCACAACCCAATGTCTCATCTCCCACGATCCCCTCTTCTCGTCATTAAATACTATAGAAGTAAAGGATTTGGAGGTTACGACATTCGAATCGGAAGTGAGAACAGGAGCTCGCGTGCTGTGAAGGTAACTTTCTCCATTATGAGAGCTTCTTTAGCTCCTTCGTGGTTATTCAATTTTGCACCTTCGACGACCTTCCCCTTTCTCTCGGAACGAAAGTTACAACATTTTGAGTGGACGGAATGACGGGAGCTCCATTCACTGCAAAGATTGGTGGTAATGACGGAACTCGCTTGCTGTGATGCTAACTTCCTCCCTTCCAGCGTGCTTTCTCGGCTCCCTCACAACTAC
>NW_021486082.1:0-215 GCF_001605985.2 Dendrobium catenatum | reverse complement strand
CCACCAAGCGACAACTTCGTACAAGTTTGGGCCTCTGATATGGGAGAAATCCACGTCCACTACGAGGGAAGGATACAGATGCATACAAAGGTATCGGATTCATCAAGCGAAAATTCCTCCGGAAAGAGATTTGTCGCGCCATTACATGCATGGAAATCGAATCCGAAGATGATATTGCTGAAGAGACATATGAGGCTGATGATTATGATGAACAG
>NW_021486081.1:0-499 GCF_001605985.2 Dendrobium catenatum | reverse complement strand
GCGCTTGTAAGACAAATTCTTAAGAGAGCGAGACAAGCTCATTCAGAAGTATGAAGATTTGATCAATGAATTAGATGCGCCGTCTTCAAATCCTCGAAAGAAATCTAAAGCGAACTCATCGGGAGATGAGTTTCACAAGAAGGGGAGTCTGATGTAGACAAAGGGGGCAACACTAGTCCAAAATAAATCAAATTTTGGCTTCCCTTGAGTCTAGTAGTTTATCATATTTGAGCTGAACTTTTAGTTCATTTATGAGCTGGACTTTATTTCATTTATTGAACTAAGGGTTAGCTCATTATGAGCTAATATTTTAGTTCATTTATTATCTTTTAAATCAATGTTTTTAGGCTTTTTATGTTATAGTCTTTTGGGTTTCCAATGGGACTTTTGGAATCCCAAGTGTGGTGTTTAGTATTCCTATGTATGACCTCTTGGTTTCCACTAAGGTTTTAAGATTTTTTTTGTTTGCCTCTTGGGATCTCACGGCTGGGCTCCTTCT
>NW_021486080.1:0-200 GCF_001605985.2 Dendrobium catenatum | reverse complement strand
GTTTCAAGATCATAAGTTTAGACTACTTTTTGATTAACGTAGATGGCTACATTTGGAAATAAAAATACACCTGAGGGTTATTCTATTACTAGACCTCCACTGTTTGAAAACATTCCTTTTGATTTTTGGAAAACACGCATGTCTATATTTTTACAGTTAATTGATTATCGCATGTGGATTTTAGTTCAGGAAGGTATACA
>NW_021486079.1:0-248 GCF_001605985.2 Dendrobium catenatum | reverse complement strand
GTTTAATGAGATTTAAGCTTTAGTTTTTATTTTGAGTGATTGTAAATTTGATTTATAGTTGATTGAAATTAATTGAGATTTATTTTAGATTTTTAGGATTTTTTATTTAACTTATTAAATTTATTAAAAAAAAAAAAGCAAGACCCTTAATGAAGGGTTACCTAAATCTACTAGTTATTTGAGATTAATTAATGTCTAAATGAAATATATTAGATCAAGGGATTTATGACACTAGTTTGCTAGGTTTG
>NW_021486078.1:0-312 GCF_001605985.2 Dendrobium catenatum | reverse complement strand
TATCGATCGCCCTTCCAAACCACTCCCTATATACCTTTGATCTTCCTCCTATTTGTATGTCAAGTCACTCTCTGAAATCTATAAATAAACCCCTCACTTCTCATGAAAGGGGACCCAAAGCAAGAGGGCAAGAGAGAGATTGAATATCACTAATGCCTCCTAGAGCACCGCCCTGACTTCCGCCGGACCACCGCCGAAAGCCGGAGCTAGGCCGGACCATCGCTAGATGCTGGAGTTCCGTCGAACCACCGTTTGATGCTAGAGTTCCACGGGCCAACCGCCTGATGCCAAAGTTTCGCCGGACCACCTCCA
>NW_021486077.1:0-291 GCF_001605985.2 Dendrobium catenatum | reverse complement strand
ATTATTGAAGCTGAGTCGAGAGTTGATGAGTTGGAAGATATTTTTCTTGATAATCCTTCTGAGGAGAATACTTTAAACTTAAATATTGCTAAAAATGATTTATGTCTTCTTCAATCTCAAGAAGAAGCTTTTTGGAAGCAAAAGGCTAATGCTAAATTTATTATGGAGGGGGATAGAAATACCAAATTTTATCATGTTATTGCTAATAAGAATAAAACTAGAAGTAAAATTCATAAAATTATTAATAGTGATGACATTATTTTGGAAAAAGAAGAAGATATCTGTAAGTCG
>NW_021486076.1:0-208 GCF_001605985.2 Dendrobium catenatum | reverse complement strand
CAGACTGTTGCGGAGGGTGGATGGATTTTGCTTTAAGCGTTGATGGATTTATTTTAATTTTAAATATTTTGAAATTTGGGATTTGTAGAATTTTGGATTTTTTCTGAAGTTTTCTGGGATTTTGAGTTTTTGGATTTGGACTTTGAGGAATTTAGATTTTCGGACATTTGGATGGAATTTGAGATATTTGTGGAACCCCTCCGGTTGA
>NW_021486075.1:0-281 GCF_001605985.2 Dendrobium catenatum | reverse complement strand
GGGAATTTGGCGGATCAGAGAAGTGCCCAGCTTGGGGCTGCACGTCGAAATCCCACTAATCAGGCCTGGAAGGCTATTGGTAAGGGGGAGGTACATTTAGGAACTGGTGGTGGTACCGGTTCAGGCAGTGATTTTATGTCCAAGAATTTGAGGAACGCTGGAGGGTTAGACCAGGGGCCGAGTATCACTGTAAAGGAACCTGTGCTGGTTGGGGGGAACGGAGATTCATCTGAGCGAATGGTTGCCTCGCCTATGAAAGACAACAATTACAATGTGCCTAC
>NW_021486074.1:0-395 GCF_001605985.2 Dendrobium catenatum | reverse complement strand
GTTGTACTAAATTTGGGAGCATTTTTCCTTTTTTTTTTCAAGATAATAATTCAATGCGAGCCAAGACCTCAATGTTATTGGAGAAATTATTCTGTGTGGACACCGAATGATTGAGATCAACCAGGACATATCATATCATCGAGTATATAGCAATATCAAGCACCCGTATTAAGCAAAAAAATGATATTACGCGTTCTGATTGATCTCTAAATGTTGTCCAACATCCGCCCAAAATAATTTTGTATTATTAATGTGTTATTGTGAAAGAATGGTGCATTATTATCCGTATCAGTTGCTCTTGATAATGGTGCTTCTCTTGGCTTAGAACTTGATTTGAGCTTATGAAAGACTAACTGATTTGAATAAAATTATATTAAAATTAAATTAACTTGAGC
>NW_021486073.1:0-208 GCF_001605985.2 Dendrobium catenatum | reverse complement strand
CAAGTACTTGACTTTGAAAATCTTGAATCCAGATTCTTCATCATGCATGAATTATCTATCAGATAGAAGAACCTCGTGTAAGGGAATTGAAAAGATTGAATTTCTCTCTTCAACTTAAACATTTTGAAATCAATTTTAATCCAAACTTCGTACAAGGGAGACCCCAGTTTAGTTTCTACGAGACTTGGTTTGGGTCAACAAAACTGAA
>NW_021486072.1:0-286 GCF_001605985.2 Dendrobium catenatum | reverse complement strand
TACCGAGTTGTAACGAGTTTTTCTAGACAACTCGGTACAACTCGGTATTGCTCGATATTTACTCGGTATTTGCTCGATATTGGTTATTGCCGAGCAAAATTGACCAATACCTAGCAAAATTGACCAATACCTAGCAAAATTGAGAAATACCGAGTAATCATAGGTCCGTTCCTGGTCAGGTTGTCGGGGCGCGTGGTAAATAGTGAAAAAGCGTGGCGCGATTCTACTGGCGGCCGAACGTATAGCTATGTCCTGTGACCAGACCAAATAAAAGTTCGTTTGTTTG
>NW_021486071.1:0-425 GCF_001605985.2 Dendrobium catenatum | reverse complement strand
CTGGGTTTTTGGCTTTGTTTTGCTGTTTCCGGTCTAGTTGGGTTTATCACGCTTTAGGCATGATGTTCTGGGGCTGTTTCCTGTTGATGTTATTTTGGTATTACTGGGAGCTTTGTGCTATCCGATGGGGGTTGTGGTGGTTTTCGTATATGTTCTGGAGGTATTGCTCCGGCTGGTTTTCTTTCTGGAGCCTATCTAGGTGGTTTCTCCTTTTTAACTGGAGGCTTTGTGTCGTTTACTTGGGTTATATCTTGGATTTTTGGGGGGCTATTGTGTCCTGTGATTGGGTTATATCTTGTATTTCTAGTGTTGGTGGGTTTGGTGCTTTTTGGCTGATTTTGGAGGATATCTCTGTTGGTAAGGGCAAGGCGTTTTATATGTTGGTGCAGTTCCTTCTTTCTATGGTGGTGGATTTTTATGCTGTT
>NW_021486070.1:0-224 GCF_001605985.2 Dendrobium catenatum | reverse complement strand
TCATCATTTTTTTAATGAGAATTAATCAATATTTATATAAAATGTTAAGCGAACTTTCTCGTGAGCTCTATATCTTTTTAACGAGTTTTGTATCAAGCATGTTCATGAGCTTCTTAACAAGCTTTGTATCTTAATATTTAAGCAATGTTGTTCATGAAAGAGCACATAGCTTTTCAAGCATGTTTATTTAAGTATCAAGTATTTAAAAATGTTCAAGTTTGTTT
>NW_021486069.1:0-1192 GCF_001605985.2 Dendrobium catenatum | reverse complement strand
CGTTGGATTTGTATTTCCGAGACGCTCAGTTTGACTATAAGTTTGCTAAAATCGGAGTTGAGATAGCCTCCGAATTAATTTTAAAAGATTCTAAATCAATTCTGCATCGAGATTCGTGCCCGATCAAGATAATTTCTTGACGATGTATCAATTATGACTCCCTTTTTATTTATGTTTATAGCATAAGAGCATATCACATATCTCTGTCTCAGACAGAATCTAAAAATGATTCGGACATCTTATAACTCCAAACAATTTCTTGACATAGACAGAATTTCAAAGGATTCTTGTCTCTTTTGGCTCACAACATATGTAATTTAAACACATATGCGCATATATCATCACATTATAATAATTAAACATGTATTAAAATTTCACATCATTGTATAATGGTAGATAACAGAAAATCTAACTAGGCAAAAATGCACATTTTTTAGAAAATTATCAAATTATCAGGGATTGTGTAAAATGATATTTTAAGACTTTTATTGTACTACAACACTATTTTTAAATATATATATATGCTTAAATTAAGAAAAAAAAGCATCCCAAATATTAATTTTACAATAGTTTTTTAAATCACAAAGTGCTCAATTTAATATGAATGCAATAGAAAATAAGCTTCTTGATGAGATGAAGTACAAAGTCATCCTATTTATATATCAATATGTCATTAAGATTTTCATTAAAAAAAAATCATATGAAGTTTTATGATTCTTGATAAAATAGCCATTATATAATTTAATCCTAAAATCTAGTAAAAAAAATTAGGCCTCGTTTGTTTGTATGTTTCTATGCTTCAAACATGAGTCGCCCGGATGAGCTGCACGCGCAAGCTCAACATTTACCATTTCAAGAGAAATATAATTAGGGCAAGGAAAACATAATAACAAGAAGTGTTTAGTATCAAGAGGTTTCAATTAAGGTAGATGTAACTGATAACCAAAATGAAGATGATTTACTAATGGTAAAATCATATATATAGCTAGAACTATTTTAAGTCTTTATATTAAATAAATGGGGCTGTAAATAATATTATTTACATTTGTAATTTATTAATTAATTATAGTTATTTAGTATTGAAATTAATAATTAAACTAATAGTTAAATTATTAGGTGATTAAGCTAATTTTTTTATTATATTATTTATAATTAACTTTATTGATGACAATTAAAATTAAAAATAAATACC
>NW_021486068.1:0-1305 GCF_001605985.2 Dendrobium catenatum | reverse complement strand
AGATTTCTAAGCCTAGTGACATATGTACGAAAGTCCAAAAGGGTTAGAAAACAAAACCTCCTTTTAGTCCTACAACCTTAGTGACACCTAAGGACAAAAATTAAGGACAATGTCTTAGAAAACATAGACCTAGGATGCATGCTCCTTATAGGATAGCAACATCAAAACTAAACTTAGCGACACGACTTCCTAGGTTTAGCCTTTTCTTTCTTTAATCTATTAATAATCAACCAACAGAAATCAACCCTAATTCAATCCTTTAGAATGTACTAAAACACTTAATTTTTATTCTAACCATAATTAATATTTCATAACCATTAAAAATACCAAATCTAAATCAAATTCAAATAATTTAATAATAATCTCCTAATCAACCTAAAATTTAAAAGAGGTAGACTTTAATTAGGAGATTCAAACCTAAGCTAAAATTCATTAGGATAAGAGACTCCTAAAATATCAAACTTTAGATCTTTTTTTAAAATCAATTAACCAATTTGATTAATAAATCGCCTAATCTATATTTCTTTTCTAATTTATAACCAACTAATAATTAAATAAAGTTGATTATCACTGGGTAACCCAGGCCTACGAGGCTATTAAGTTAGCCCCAAGGAGGGTGAAATAAACCTCACGGCCTCGGTGTGAAACAAAGGTGATAATCAATCAAACCCTAAAATATAATCTCTAAAATCAATCCTAAGACATTAATGTTTAAACTCAATTAAAATCTCCCTTTTGGCCCCTTAACAAATAAAAAAAATGTAAGCAACTTCAATTAAATCATCCTACATAGGACCTACCCAAAACTACACACCCTTACACACACCTAGACTTGTTTGGTTATGACACGACTTTTAGATCTAGGTCAGGCTTACATTTTCTCTTGTTATTCAATGCTTGTTACATATACATGTTCTATAAATGCAATTATTAAATTTCCTGTTAGCTGTATTTAGTTTTCTATTAGTTATATCTTTGTTAGTTACCTGCACTTCTTTTCTGAATGGCATCTACGCTCTTTTGTGTATTTTTCTTTCACTTGTCTTGCGAGGTACATTGAGGTAATTTGCTAGCTTGAGGCTTTCGAGTGGCTGCGCCACATGCTTTGTACGATGGAGAATAGCTTACTTGCCTATAAGCTTGTAAGTGGCAGCGCCACAATCAGGTATAATTTCTGCAACTTGTAAAGTAAATTCTTAGTCATGTATCAAATTGCTACACATCACACACAATTTGTTGATAGGTATTCTAGCATGTTTAGGTAGCTAGCCTTAGGGTAGTTCACTAACGAAGCTTTGGCCCTAT
>NW_021486067.1:0-1049 GCF_001605985.2 Dendrobium catenatum | reverse complement strand
CCTAAACGGGGGAGACGCCGGGAGGCTGCCGAAATTTGAATTGAAAATCTAAGGACTTGAACATGACTACAAGAACTTGAAATTGAACTTGTAAGCACTTGAACATTAAAGGATCTGTGAACAAGAACTCATATTGAACAACAGGGGACTTGAATCATTCTTGGACCGCAGAGAACTTGAATTTGAACATACAAGTGAACTTGATTGAACTCAAAGAACAATATGGGACTTGTGCACTTGGTACAATCAACTAAGATCATACTACAAGGGATTGAACTTCAAGGTCATTAAATACATGATTGAAGATAAAATGCTGAAATCAAGTGATGGCTTTAATCAATCAAATGCATACCGACGAACAAGTGTAAGACTCATGTGGAATAAAACTATGCTGCACACCAGTGACAAGTGATTAAACTACTTGGGGGAATTACAAGCATATGCAATAGTTTGTTGATCATAGTGTACCAGGAGGCTGATAATGAATATAACATCTTTCCTACACTTAACATCAACCAGCTTATGAGTATATTGGACTATCTATAAATAATGATAACCTATAAAGGAAGCGTAGAAATATCTTATGGTTTATATGCGAGCAAGAATGGCGAATCTATTACAATCATGAATATCAAGGAATAATTATAAGAGTACCCATAAGTAATGGTAGAAGATTTTCATATGCATGAATATCCACACACTGCATGTATGATTATCCACCTACAACATGCAATAAGTGTTTCATGCCTACAAATAAAGAAAGAGAAAGCCCCTGATGAATAAGTCAATCTCCTGAAAGAACAATACAAATAACATTGAGCTAGGAGCTCATGCAAGTTGATGAAGAAGACCCATTGACTCTTAATATATTATCCATAAGCAAAGTAACTGCATCAAATGCAAATGCATACGAGTTGCTATAAGAAGTTTATTGCATATACAACAGACTGTCTGTGAGCAAATACAAAAGCACTGCAACATATGCAATCATTTACAACAAAGACATGAGACTCGTTAGTGCACTATGATCCGCCTACAAAAATCAACAA
>NW_021486066.1:0-284 GCF_001605985.2 Dendrobium catenatum | reverse complement strand
TAATCGAGTTGAGCTTATTTAATTCTTGTTGTGCTCAAACTCGAGCTAGTTTATTTAGCTTGAGCTTGGCTCATTAAAAAAAAAAGGCTCGAACTTATTTGAAAAACTCGGGCCTGATTTGATTGTTAAGCTCAAATTCATAGTTTTAAATTAAATTTTTTTTTATTTTGTAAAGAATTTCACTCTTAATAAACAAATAAAATAATGGGAGTATATAGAAATAATTTAAAATTGGTAAAATATATTAAAAAATACTAATTTAAATTAATTTTAAATATATGTTA
>NW_021486065.1:0-933 GCF_001605985.2 Dendrobium catenatum | reverse complement strand
CTGTAAGATCGTTGAAATCGGAGTTCGGATGCTCCCGTATTTAATTTTTGAAGTCTCCAACTAGTTTTTGCCTCGAGATTCGTGCCTGATCAAGCTAATTTTGTGATGATGTATCAAGAATGTTAATATTATATTATTTAACATTATTTAAAATATATATCGTAAAATTTTCTCATAAATATCATTCTGTATCCAAATATTTTTTCATTTATTCAAATTAGCATTTAATATTGCTTTTACACTTCTTTCTCTTGAAATGAAAGTTTGATAAGCACCACTCTTTTTTTCGCGCGACTGACTTTTTGCTAGAAAATTGTTGTTATTGAAGCGTAGATAAGGGCCACGGAGTGCAATCGGGAAGAAAATTGATTTAAATTGTCCACCATTTAATATTGCTTTCACAATTGGGAAGAAAATGAAGGGAGGAGAAATCCTATACATTTATTGTTGAACATGGATCCTATCGCAATACAGCTTTACGTCATTATAGCAGTGACTTTCTGCCGGCCCTTCGGTTTAATTGTTATATCATTATTAAAGTCTTGCTGTTATATTCAACTATGATGATAACTTGAGGAATTCAACCATTAATGGGCGGTTGAAATTTGGTGGACAATTTCAATATCCACCATTTTCTTTTTAATTTAAGGAATCTTTAGTGTAAAGTTTTTAATATCAGCTTCTTTTTGTTCAAAGAAGTTCCCATCCTTCAGAGGGTCCACGGGGGACGGGGTTCGGCCTAACAACTTTTGATTAAATCGATATTTTTTTTTTCTTTACCATTTCACTTTGTATTTGGTTTATCATTCTCAAACAATAACACTTCTACACAATCTGTTTAGTTATGTTGGGGACAATTGCCTGAAAATTATAGTATTTTAAAACTTTTAGGGGCAATTGCCTTAATAACACGTCTACACAATGTATATAATT
>NW_021486064.1:0-301 GCF_001605985.2 Dendrobium catenatum | reverse complement strand
TTATTTTAGCCCCCTTTTATTATCTTGCACGAGCATGACCACCTATAAAAAACTTAGTGAGCAACCAGATGGTTTCTAACGTAACGATATTCTAATCGTCAATCACATCAATCCATAGAGTGTATTAGAAGTAAACAAACATACCAATCAACTTCAATCAAAACATGAAACAAAATCTTAAAAAACTTTGGTACACAATGATAAAGTAAACACCAGTCTCATCTAGACTCGAGTTGTTTGTCATAGCAAATCATCTAAAGTGTGTGTTAAGGGTTGTCTGGTTGGGGTAGATCTTATGCTA
>NW_021486063.1:0-203 GCF_001605985.2 Dendrobium catenatum | reverse complement strand
TGTTCTCATTTCTTATATTTAAATAGAGAAAATTTGTATTAGCACTATAATGAATAAAGTAAAGATGTAGCCTGTCTCTACTAATTCACCATGTGATAGATTTTGCAAAACTGCTGCAACTGTTAGAACCCAACCTCCAAATTCGTGCTTCATGATGAAAAGCTTATCATCGATATAGCTGCGCAACCAAATTAATTAGACAA
>NW_021486062.1:0-319 GCF_001605985.2 Dendrobium catenatum | reverse complement strand
TCTTGGTTAGCTTGGGACTAAGTTCATAAGGGCTTACCATCCCTAACAAACTTTTAAGTGGTATCAGAGCAGGATTCAAAATTTTAAGTTTAAAAACTTTTTGAATTAGATCCATGGCTAATCTTGGGAATCGAAACACTACAGAAGGGTATTCTATTACCTAACCTCCCCTGTTCGATAACCTACCTTTTGATTTTTAGAAAACCGGCATGTCAACATTTTTACAATCTACTGATTATCGCATGTGTATACTTATTCAAGAAGGTTATTCTCCACCTTATAGTGAAATTAATGGTGTTAAAACTGAAATTTCTTTTAT
>NW_021486061.1:0-372 GCF_001605985.2 Dendrobium catenatum | reverse complement strand
GAGAGAAGAATAAGAAGAAGAAGAAGAAAAATCAAGGGTCGCTCTTGCTTTCTCAAGCTTGCACCACTAGCTAGATCTCTTGCTGACCACCAACCATCATAGGACTTATGGCTATTCATTGATTGCTATTGGATCTTTTTCCAATAACCAAACATTTCCAAACATCTGCCTAATGGTTGATTAATACTAAATCTCCATCTATCTCCACACATTGATGGAACAGTCTCTATTATTCACGAGACTCTTTCTGAAGTTTGGAAATCTCTTTAGCATATTGTCTTCTCTTTAACCTTGAGTTAAGGGACCAGTTGATGACATCCAACTATGGTCCTTTCGACCATCTTTTCTCGCCGACTATGGTCCCTCGTACCA
>NW_021486060.1:0-492 GCF_001605985.2 Dendrobium catenatum | reverse complement strand
GCCAAATCAACAGTTGCAGGTATCAGAAAAGTGCCATGTGTTTCGGGTTCATTTACGTGGTATGATGGGATCCATTACGTATGGAGTCCAATTATTGTGAATCTCGCATGAGTGGTTTAGTTTAATGAAAATTCATTAAAGTAATGGTAAGTCTCTTAATGATGTTTTATACAATCTCTAGTGATTTGATTTTGTTTGAAAATTATGCATTTTTGTGCAGTAGTATGTCTATTGACTATCATTAAGTTATTTTGATAATTTTTGAATTCAGTTCATTTGTACTTTAATTAATGAAATGCAATAAAAATGTGAAAGAAATGTATTATGATATGGTGTATTGTGATGTATTATGATGTGATGTGTTGTTATGCTGACACTAGTAGATAATCTAGGTGATATTTTGTTACCGAAATGTTGTGATGCGGAACCAATAGGCGACTGAGATGAGATTCTGTTATCGAAATGTTCTGATGCTAGTATTAGTGGTGGGCG
>NW_021486059.1:0-253 GCF_001605985.2 Dendrobium catenatum | reverse complement strand
CAAATCGTCTTGAGCATCGCCCTGTTTTTGAGCTGGCTGATATTTATCATTCTGAAGTAACTTAAGGTTTTTGACTAGATTGTCCTGGCCGATACTGCGATCGTCTAGGACGATATGATCATATCAATCATCCTTAATTACTCCATTGATTTCCTGATCAGTTAAGGCATAATTTTGTAATTTCGTCCAGGTTAATCCTTGGATCGTCCTGGCCGATAATTTAAAAATATAATATACCTTAATTGTCTATGGC
>NW_021486058.1:0-232 GCF_001605985.2 Dendrobium catenatum | reverse complement strand
GTATCCCAACTCAAAATTAACTTTCACAACACTTGACAGTTATACAAATTATATTTATATCAAAAATAAAATCTAGACTCACCTGCAGGGTTATACTAAGCAGTTAATAAATGATAAGCAGTTATTCCCAAGCAGTTATATATGTACAAAAAGGAAGGTAAAACACACTGGCCATGCTCTTTTTATTATTTGGGGGCTTTAGCAGCTGAAGCACCTGTGCAAGCATTTATAA
>NW_021486057.1:0-240 GCF_001605985.2 Dendrobium catenatum | reverse complement strand
TCCTTATTCCAAAAAGCAACAACCCGGTTTCTCCATCTAGTTTTTGGCCCATAAGTTTGTGTAATTCTATTTATAAGATTGTGACTAAGATCTTATTGAATAGATTATTTATGGTTATCCCTAAAATCATTTCATATGAACAAGTGGCTTTTGCTAGAGGAAGATCAATCTCTGATCACTTGCTTTTAGCACAAGAGATCTTAAATAAAATGAGATTATCTAAAGATAACAATGGATTGG
>NW_021486056.1:0-218 GCF_001605985.2 Dendrobium catenatum | reverse complement strand
TTCACCCACAACGTTGTTTACAGATTTGGTGTACCACATCGCATAATCTCGGACAACGGTACTGCATTTAAAAGTACAAAAATCTACAAGTTCGTTGATCGACACAAGATTGATTGGCGATACTCATCTATATACAATCCAAGAGCAAATGGCTTGGCGGAGGCCTTCAACAAGACGCTGGTGAAATTGTTGAAGAAGATTCTCACCAAGAACAAAAG
>NW_021486055.1:0-756 GCF_001605985.2 Dendrobium catenatum | reverse complement strand
CTACAAACACCACACCCCTGCCGACCAGGTTATCTGCGCCTGGAGAGTACAATGCTGAAGCCTCCCCATCTGGAGGTAGGCCTACAAGAAGATAAAGGAGGAAGATAAATGCTGAACTCCGAGCTCAGCAACAACAACTCTCTGTTCACCCTTTCAATCTGTCGGCCCAAGTGCCTGAAGCCAATGTTCCTACCCGGAATAAGTTTTCTGATTTAAAATGGGTGAAAAGGAATAGCTCTACTGGTGAGTTGAAGAAGTCTTTCTGGGAGCAACGACAGGAGGTCCCAGCTCCTCCAAAGAGAAAGGAACCTGAAACTCTCTCAGCCCGGGTCTATCGGGTCCTGAAGACTGTAAAGGAGAAAGGCCAGAAAAAGAAGAAGTTCCAACAGCCTTTGATGATCGAGGCCAGGAGAACTCCGCCAAGGGAAAGACTATCCTTTATCGCAGAAAGAAGAGAAAGAATGTATTCCCCACGTGGTGAACATCGGGGTGTGACACCTGAACCATATGTTCAGGGATCCACTGCTGAAAGGTCCCGGTGGAAAGGAAAACAAGTCTGGAGGCCAAAGCCTCAGAGGAATGAGAAAGAAAGAAGAGAAAGGAGGATTGATCTGGGCGTGACATCTGGTGAGGCTTCCCGGAGATCCGCCCCCATCTACAAACAACGTCAGAAGTGGGCCCCAAAAAGGACCCATAATGACATTCCTCCAGACGGTAGACACCTTGGAGAATCCTCCAGGGGATCCCGTCGCTCTC